>NW_026461759.1:0-69521 GCF_021730395.1 Mercenaria mercenaria
AAATCAAAGGAAAAGCTAGTTTACACTGTAGAGGCCACATTTATGACCATATGTTAATGAAACTTAGTCATAATGTTAAGCTTGATTATCTATAGCTCAAGTTTAACTCTGGGTCAGGTGGGGTCAAAAACTAGGTCACTAGGTCAATTCAAAGGAAAAGCTTGTTAACACTCTAGAGGCCAGCCACATTTATGACTGTATCTTCATGAAACTTAGTCAGAATGTTAATCTTGGTGATCTTTAGGTCAAGTTCGAATCTGGGTCTTGTGGGGTCAAAAACTAGGTCACAGGGTCAAATCAAAGGAATAGCTATTCAACACTTTAGAGGCCACATTTATGACCATATCTTAATGAAACTTGGTCAGAATGTTAATCTTGATGATCTTTAGGTCAGATAGGTCAGGTGAGCGATACAGGGCCTTCATGGCCCTCTTGTTTATATATGCGCGTCCCGTGGCAAAGCATAAACGTATTACGGCCCCGAAACGGATTATTCAGAAGGATTGACGTCAACGTGTAAAAACAACGTAGACATGGAAATTCAATGACGTTGAGGGACTAGATATTCATTTACTTTGTTTTAAACGCGTTTTATGCTAGTTAGCACATGCTCTTTCCGTGTTATTAAGTTTAGATTTGAATTATCCCTTGCCGGGCCTCAGCATAAACGAGCGTGTGCGATGACGTCACTCGACCCGCGAGACAAAATATTTACTATTTAGAGTACAGAACTTTAGGGAAGGACAAGTTTTTTCTACTCACTTCAACTTGTTGCGTTTTGGAGTTTTTTTGCCGATTTTGTTGCTAATGCAAGTGCTTGTGATGACACAGATGCGTTTTCAAGCATCTGGCTCGAAAAAAAGCTTTAAAGTGGGTGGCCGAATATTTACGACCTGGCCTAATTTATGACTCGTACCAGTAAGCGTTGGTCCAGTTTCCAAAAATGTTTGGAGGGATCTTTCCAACAAGAATTTCAATTCATTCAAAATGTCAGTCAGAGAGCATAGTAATTTTAGCTCAACTGAACACGAAGTGCTCATTGTGAGCTTTTAGGATCGTTCAATATCCATCGTCCTATCTCCTTAATCATTTGCACAACCTATACTGTGTTGGTGCGCCGTAAAACCCAAATAAATGAATAAATAAATGTTCCCCAGATGAGTAAAAGCCAAGACTAGAACTAGACTTGTAACTGATAACAAGCCAAATAACAAAAAATACTCCAATTTGTCAAATCAATCTTAACAAGAGGGAGTATCCATTTCACCGAGATATAAATATGTATATATGATAACTTTACAAATGAAATCTTCTCATTCGAAACAATTTGTCCTATTTCAAAATGATTTTACGAATAATTTCTTTTGCAAACACTAGCAAAATTGTTCAAACTGCCTGCCTTGATTTGCCACAAATCTTAGCCCGCGCGAGTCAGTCTACTTTTTCCTATATGGCTATATGGAGTACTTTTAAGACATTCTCCGCTGTATGAAAGAAATGTTAGTTTACTCTAGTTTACTCTACTTAATGAGCTTTGAAGCTCAATTGAGCAATCAATGGCCGTCATGACTCTCTTTACCTATGTGTATATATGGAAATTTAAATCTCGTGAGAAACTGCTGGCCTGATTAAAATCGGTATGCATATGGTCATTAGATGACTATCAACCAAGTATAATTAGGGCTAATTTTCTTTATGTAACCTTACGGAATTCCATATTGTAAAACAATTGCTAACGAAAGGTCGGTGGTTCTACCTGGGGTCTTCCTCCACCATTAAAGCTGGAAAGTCGCCATATGACCAATCATAAATCCAACAAAAAAATCTGAATCTATCACTTATTAATGAAAATTTTGTTGACTGAAATGATAAATTGTAAAATAATTTCTTGATAGTTATACATGTATGTATAATGTTATCATAATTTTATGTGTGTGTTTGCCTATGTTTTGTAAATATAATTGTAGTATAAAAACTTGAATTACACTAAAGTTTTCTCCGAGTTGCGTCCTGTGCATTTTGCATGGAGTTTTCTTCATACATGTTGAATTACTAACGCCTACTGATTGAAAACTAGATACGGGGACTATAGGAAAGCATCATTCCGTCGTCCGTCTGTCCGCAATATCATGTTTGGTCCATAACTCTGTCATCTATTGAAGGATTTTAATACTACTTGGCACAAATGTACCTCATAATAAGACGATGTGTCATGCAACCCCCTGACTGAAAGGTCAATGTCACACTTTGCAGTCAAATGTTAACATGGAATGAACAAAAAGGTTGTTTTGTTTCGTGTCCGGTCCATAGCTCTGTCATTCATCAAGGGATTTTAATGTTACTTGGCACAAATGTTCCCCACGATAAGACAACGTGTCATGCGCAAAATCCTGAGCCCTAGCTAAAAGGTCAATGTCACAGTTGGAGGTCAAACGTCAACAGGTTTTTTTCCCTGTCCGGTCCAGAAGTCTGTCATCCATCAGGGGATTACAATATTACTTGGCATATAATTTATTTATGTTCACCACCATGAGGCACCCTTGTTTCTGAATTACTTGCCTTTGTTACTATAAATAGCTAACATTGTAACTTTTATTACTGCCCGAATGGAAACATTGAGACCTCGTTTCTATGGTACAACATGCATGTTACAACCAGTTTTAGGTGTATTTTGACCTCTACCTGTTAAAGAGTTTTGTGTGGACTTATATATATTTTTCTAGGATTAACTTCCCTTTATTGTTACTATAAATAACTTAAATTGTATTTTTTTGTAATTGGCAAAAACAAAACAACACACATGAAAATACAGGTGCTAGTGTAAAGAAATTTTCTTATGACGGGCATATATTATGGCATTCTGGCACTTTTGTTTATATTAGTGATATTATGACACAATCAACAACTTCAGGATTTTGTATATGCAAATTTTTATTAAAATGTTTTGTTATAACATATTGTGTATATAGTACATTATTGTCTATACATCATTGACTTGACGGTAACGTTCAAAAGCGTTACGTCAGTTCCGGCTTTGTATTTCATTTGTTGTTGGATTGGTAGAATGCCAAGTTGTAAAACATTACTTGAAAGTTTACTATTTTGGTAAAGGCCTGGAATCCGAACGTTAATGAAATCAGAAAAAGTGGCTCAAGTTTCTGAACATTCAATATCCTTTTGGATAAAAACAGGTGGTAAATAGTTTATTTTAACACGTTTTAATTTACACAAATATACTTCACTTAAACATATATTGTATAAAACAAGATTTAGTTTGAAAGTATTCGTGCAGCGATAAGTAAAGTGCTTGAAATGTGAGTGTCCAGTATGCTTCACCTTAATTAGGCCATGTGTACACTTCTGTCATTTAGGGAGTTAAGACATTCAACCATGTACCATACACTTGTGTAAAGGAAAGAGTGCCTTTTTCATTGATATATGATGCATATATATTTTATTAATGATATTTAATATTTTACGTGAGTTTTGTTACTTTTGGTAAAAACCTCCAATATACATGTAGTATGTTGTAAAAAAACAGAAACTACTAACAGCTTTTTATGACATGTGCATCACTTTAAACTTTCAATGTCATTTGCGAAATATTGGCTGTAGGTTTCCAAAGGGCAGTTGTGTATCTTGCATATGTACATGAAATTAGATAATAATTGTTGAAATTAGATATAATAATTAAATCAAATCTAAAACTTACTGACTTTGTTTATATTTCTGGTTACATGCAGAGTTATCTGCGCATTATTATCCAAAACGAGGAGCAGACTGCTGGGTGGACACATTTATATTATTTCTAATAAAATACCTGACAAAAAGTTACTTTATTCTTGGACTGAATTTTTACAAAACTTCTTCACACATTTCCTATAGGTTGATTCAATAATGAAAACTTCATTTCTGTACAAAAGGTCATATTCATAATTACCCTCGAAAGTACAATATAAAAGCCTAATGCTCGTACTGAATTGTTAATACATACAATTTGAAGTGTTGTTTGATAAAGTGATTAGCAAGATAGTCCATGCTCTGTAATGTAATTTTATTATATATACATAATGATTAATGATTATGCCTCCCCCGCCCCCCACACATCCACACACGGGGGAGACATATTGTTTTTGCCCTGTTCGTCCGTCACTCCGTACGTCACACTTCATTTCCGATCAATTACTGGAGAATAATTTGACCTAAAACCTTCAAACTTCATAGAGTGGTAGGGCTGCTGGAGTAGACGATCCCTATTGTTTTTCGGGTCACTCCAGCAAAAGTTAAGGTCAGAAGGGGCTGAATATTGAAATCCATTTCCGATCAATTACTTGACCCAGACTGTTGACACTTCATAGGATGATTGGCCATGCAGAGTAGATGACCTCTGTTGTTTTCGGGGTCACTCTGTTAGAGATCAAGGTCACAGGGGCCTGAACATCGTAAACCATTTCCGATCAATCACTTGAGAACCACTTGACCAAAACTGTTGAAACTTAATAGGATGATTGGTCCTGCAAAATAGATGGCCCCGTTTGATTTTGGGGTCGCTCTATTAAAGGTCAAGGTCACAGGGGCTTGAACATTGAAAACCGTATCCGGCATGTAACTCGAGAATGTTTGTTTGTTTGTTAGTTTTGAGTTTAACGCCGTTTTTCAGCAGTATTTCAGTCATGTAACGGCGGGCAGTTAACCTAACCAGTGTTCCTGGATTCTGTACCAGTACAAACCTGTTCTCCGCAAGTAACTGCCAACTTCCCCACATGTAGCAGAGGTGGACTAATAATGTCAGCCACAATGTCGTTTATCAAAACCTTATCACGGAGAACATACGCCCAGCCTGAGGATCGAACTCACGACCCCGCTATCCATAGACTGACGCTCTACCTACTGAGCTAAGCGGGCGTGTGTAACCCAGATTGTTGAAACTGCATAGGATGATTGGCCATGCAGAGTAGATGACCACTATCGATTTCGGGGTCACTCTATTAAAGGTCAAGGTCGGTCACAGGGGCCTGAACGTGGAAAACCGTTTCCGATCCGTAACTTGAGAACCACTTGACCAAGAATGTTGAAACTTCTTAGGATGATTGAACGTGCAGAGAAGATGACTTCATAGGATGACTGGTCATGCAGAGTAGATGACCCCTTCTGATTTTGGGGTCACTCTTAAAGGTCAAGGTCACAGGGGCTTGAACATTGAAAACCCATTTCCGATCCATAACTTGAGAACCACTTGACCAAGAATGTTAAAACTTCATAGGATGATTGAACGTGCAGAGTAGATGACTTCATACTATGATTGGTCATTGATTTGGCTATTGATTTTTTGGTCACTCTATTAAAGGTCAAGGTCACAGAGGCCTGGGCGTGTAAAATTATTTTCGGACAGTGACTTGAGAATAACTTGACTCAGAATGGTGAAACATAGGATGATTGGACATACAGAGTAGATGACCTCTATTGATTTTTGGGTTAGTCTATTAAAGGTCAAGGTTACAGAATTCAGAAAAGGGAAATCCATTTCTGGTTAATAATTTGAGAACCATTTCACCTAGAACCTTCAAACTTCATAGGGTGACAGGATTTGCAGAGTAGATGCATGGCGCCTATTGTTTTTGGGGTCACTCCATCAAAGGTCAAGGTCACAGGGGCTGAACGTAGGAAACAATTTCCAATCAATAACTTGAGGACATTTTGACACAGAATGTTGAAACTTAGGATGATTGGACATGCATAGTAGATGACCCCTATTAACTTTGGGGTCACTTGATCAAAGGTCAATGTCACAGGAGCTTGAACAATAACTTGAGAACCACTAGGCCAAGATTGTTGAAACTTAGTTGGATGACTGGACATGCCAAGTAGATGATCCCTATTGTAGCCAACCATCAGTGTCTCTTTGACTTTTGCTCTTGTCCCAATTGACTTCTTGCCTATACGACTATGCACTTAGGGAGACGCTTGTTTATAAAAGCATCTTCTAGTTTAATTAATTCTTTTTGTAAGATCTTGACAGCATGTGGTAGCCCTTATTGGTTGACATCAGATTGGCTTTCAGCTCCCTGTGACCAGTTAGTTTGCAAGTATTTTATTTGAAATGTCTACAAATGTATGCCTCTTTTAAAGAACTTTAATCTGTAAGTAATTATATACTAGTATAACTAAAGGTAAAAGTTTGTGAAGCGGGCGATGTATTAGTTGAAGAACACTCGCGCAGTGTATAAACAGCAATGTTTAACTGCATCTGCACTTAAAAGATTAAAACATCGACTTTAAGATTGTATTTAAAAATCTCGAAACAAGCCTCAAAAATATTTGGATTGGCAACATTGCTGTAAATAAAAGTTATATACCAATTCTCAAATAGCTACAAGATCAAAACATTACGGAAACTGGTAAAGTTCTTTTGATCAAACTACTCCTGCCGAGAGTCAATTAAAGTTTCCACATGTTGCTATATATACTCAAACGCTAAAGAAAGCGTGTACTTTTTAAATTTTAAGATTCGCAGTTCTAAAAGATGTATTCGTCTACAGTTTGCAATATACTTTGCTCGAAGCACGTACTATTGATCTTCCTTCAATTTTACAATAAAAACTGGGTGGAGTCAAGATAACTAACGATAGTGAACTTTTGCACGTGCTGCCCATAGAAAATGTACGTCTACAAAAACGTATTTTGTCAGTTTTCTTATACCTTTAGTGAAAGGAAAAACACATTAGATTTCAAATCTATGCTGTAATAAAATGCCACGACTTAGTGAAACTCAGCGAATTGAAGCTTAACAATGCTTCAACGGGGTGACAACGTTAGTTACGTAAACAGAACGTTTGGGTGCCAAAGAAATGTCATAATTCTTTTGCACCAGCAATTTCAGTAAACTGATCGAGTTGCTGTACGCCATAGATCCAGCAAACCTCGGGTGACAACCGCTACTCAAGAATGAAAAAAACATCCTCGTGATGTCATTCTACTGTTACGTTAGGCTTAAGCGTTGCCGTATCAGTGCTTGAACGAATAGCAGAAGTGGTCACACACGACATTTAAACAAAGTAATGTTTTAGGAACAGGCAGCTTTTTTATCATCGGACAAGAAAGAGATTTACAACTTCCGTTTTTGACCCCTGTTGGCTTTGAATAGCCAAGAATCCCCATAAATGTCAAAATTTTGAAAATAATAGAAACGAATCAAATTGGCTATAAACTGCACTAAATTTTGTTACAAAACTTGACATATTTTAGACAAAATAATCAACTTTGGACAACATAATCCACTTCAGTTGACGAAAACCTGAGTGCATACTTTCTTTTGAGTTTGAGTATATGTTCAGATAAATGCTTTTATTTAGATGATGTTCAACAACATATCGTGGCCTCAACGCGAAACTAGTCTATCTGCTTCTATTTCTATATACACATAGACTAGTTTCGCGTTGAGGCCACGATATATATAATAGAATATTTTGAAATTATGTGAAATAAATATTTTTCTTACATTCTCGCACGACTGGTACAAAGAATTTATTTTTATCAAAATTTAGAATAACCATCAAAACACATCATCAACATTTATATTCATACTAAGGATCGATCAAATAATACTATCATAGCTTATCATTTCAATAATTTCACTACATTTTCCTTATTCCACTTCAACAGGTCAGGTTTTATTCCTTACCAATGGATGAGTGTTACACATTTTGTTACCTCGCAAGAACAAACGAAAATAAATCGAATCTGCTTCTATGCTGCCAGAAGGATCTTTTCCCATATTTAATCATCATCTTCCAGTATTTGAACTCGGTGCTATTACATTTTGTTTCCTGTAGGATTACGGAGTCCATTTAGAAACGTATAACAGAATTCCACTTACGCCGATACTGTTGGTGCAACTATTGTTCATTATTCAATACCTGTCATGAACGGGCTCAATCAAACAGAATCTGCTATTGCTTCGCTTGGTGCGTTCTTTAATTGCAAAAGAGCTTCTCATGGAATGTTTTAAATTACAGCTGAAATAGTGCAAAGAATAAGCTATGAATAGCTACTTTTCTGTTTTCCCCTTACTAAGATTAAATATTTCAGAATTTCGTATATTTTTGAAACCTAAATTCATATATGTGTTACAAAACTGAGAGTTTTTTGCAAAAAATATTTCCTAAAGATGACCCGTCGTACTTTATATAGTATTAAGTTTGGCCTTTAACCTAATAACCTAAAATAGAAGAAGTCATTTACTTTTGTAGGTGGAAGCTTTCTCCAATCACTAATCACACACCGTTTAAAGTCCACCTGCTACATTGACCTACAAAGACAGTGGCCATCATGTATCATTACAGACAAGTGGCTTCCTCGCTTGGCGATCAGCATTACGAGGATAGTGCTAGGACTTGTCAGCCCGGTGTCAGTACAATGTGACTGGACGGGGTATCATGCCAAGTGAGGCAGCACTATAAAGTTGGGCATTGTGCTCACTGCTACAAGTAGACACCGTCGTTTATATGACTGAAAAATTGTTGAAGAAGACGTTTACCCGAACACACTCACACCACAAGGCGCACGCGTGTGCACACACACACACACACAGAAGTAAATCAATATGTCTCCCACACCACTTTCTGGTGGGAGACATAATTACAGGGTGTCTTCTGTCAGTACATATGATTTTTCTACTTTGTATAACACTTTTCCACACAACTTAATAAATGAACCAGAATGTGTCTGTTGGACACCAGGGTGTGTCCCAACTGGTATACATGTCACAAATAAG
The DNA here is from genome assembly GCF_021730395.1 of Mercenaria mercenaria. Lineage (NCBI taxonomy): Eukaryota > Metazoa > Mollusca > Bivalvia > Venerida > Veneridae > Mercenaria > Mercenaria mercenaria. Next base: position 8,774 of record NW_026461759.1, read on the forward strand.
GGGCAATAATTAAAACGTTTGCAATTTTTAAGGGGATTATAGCCTAAAAAAAAATTCCATATGAAGGATTCATTATTCTAGGCCATATACTTTTGGAGCTATCAGCATCAACAAAAAATCCACCGTTTGACTATTTCGAGAGCCGTAACCCTATTATTAGCACTAAAATCACAAGAAGAATGTCAAGTGTCATATCATGATAAAGTCTTATGCAAAGTTCATATATTTATATCAAATACTTTTTGAGCTAGACATGTCATTACGTGAAAATGTGCATTTCTGACTACTTCAGGGGCAATAATTTTGAAAATTAAGGTTGGAGCCAGGAGAAAGTTAGGAGGTGCGCAAGTTAATATCATAACAATAGGCCATGATTGCCCAATTTCGCTCATCTCAGTTTAGTTGCTTCCTTGGACAATTTTCTTTGCTAAAACTTCAAAAGAAGAATGTAGGTCAGTAGGTCACATTCATGGTCACCGAAAGTCAGTATAAAAATCTTTGTGCAAAATTGCACATGTCAACAAAATTTCAAGGCTGAATCTTAAAAAACACAACAAGAAAGTAGGTCAGTAGGTCACATTCATTGTCATTGAAAGTCAGTATAAAGATAGGTGTGCAAAAATGAAAATGTCATCCAAATTTAAAGGCTGTATCTTTAAGGATACAAGAAAGTAGGTCAGAAGGTCACATTCATGGTCACTGGAAGTCAGTTTTAAGATCAGTGTGCAAAACTGTATATTTTTAGACTAGATCTTAAACAATAATGAAGTAGGTCAATAGGTCAAGTTCAAGCTTAGGCTCAGGTAATTATAATCAAACAGTCTAGGAAAACTGATCTGATAAATTGTAAGTATTTTTCCTATATAACTCATAAAACAAGTGACCCCCGGGGCGGAGCCTCTTTTCCCACCAGGGGCATAACTCGAACATTCTTGTTAGAGATTAACTAGGCAATGATACATGGCCTAGGCCTTGAGTTTTCAGACTACGAAGAAGATTTTTTTTCCCTAGAAGATTTATGAAGTGTCTATGTAAACCATGTGACCCTCGGGGCGGGCCATATTTAACCACTAGATAATGTTACACACAAAATATCAAAGCCCTAGCTAGCTACTGTGGTTTTGGACAAAAAGATACTCAAGTTTTTCCCTATATAAATCTATATAAATTAATTGACACCCCTGGGCGGGGCCATAAATTTTACATAGACTTAAAAAGGAAAAAAATACTATAAAAAAATGTCTTGTCTAAAACCACAAGACCTAGGCCTTTGATATTTGGTATGTAGCATTGCCTTCTGGTCCTTTACCAAAGCTGTTCAAATTTAACCCTATGGTGAAAAGAGGCCCTGTCCCGGGTGGTCTCAAATTTTACATAGGAAATTTTTAGGAAAAAACTTTAAAAATCTTCTCACCTTAAACTGGAAGACTTAGGCTTTTGATATTTGGTAAGTACCACCATTCTTTTTCAATTTTACAAAATTTCAGAAATGCATAAACAGTGGGTTAAGAAAATGCCCTATAAAATTAAAACGAGTTCAGTGACCTGTGTTTTTTCTTCTCTTGTTTGTCTTGGAAACTAATGTTCTTCCAGCTCACAGAGTATGAAAAAATTCTTAACGTTAGAAAAAAAAAATCATTCCTACATCCTTAAGGCAGTTTACCTTCGGTATCCGCTTACAAATGCTTTTTACGGAAGCGTAGAAGGGTCTCCATTTGATAATGTTGTATTGCGAATGTTGACTTATTTTTATTCACTTTGATCAGATATTTTAGCATAAGTCAACTAATTTAATTCACAAATAAACAAATCTTATAGACATTGCACCTACACTTTTCTAAATATGAGTAGTATAACAATTGTTTGTTTTGACGTTATTTGGCCCCACCTGGCCCCTTGACCCCTTCTAAAACATTCAACACCGGCCAATTCAAATTTAAAAATCCAAAACCAACCAGTCTTTAAGAGAAACAGAGTTTCTATCTTAAAATACTAACTCAATGTATTTGTACCCTGAAAATCTACCACACAATTAAAAACCCCCACAAGTTTAAATCCATTTAAAACACCGAGAAACATTTTTCAATAGTAATGCCCTTATTGGTAAAACACAACGAATAAGACAGTTTCTAAATCCCCATACAAATTTATCCAATCGAGAGAGTTTACCGCACGAAGTGACAATCGATATGCTAGATTATTCTTTTCAATATAGTGTTGTATTACACATCGGACATTTATCAACTTAGATAAAGGAATAGAATGCTATTTTGAATAGTTATGACAAGGGATATGTTTTATAAAGTTAAATAATTAAAGAAAGGACTTATAAGAACACTACAGCAATATCATATCAGACGACACACTGGAACTTTCTTTGCTAGAACATTCTTTGTTAGTAAAAAAAGCTGTGCAGAAGCAAGCTGTTGTCATATAACACAACACAAACAACGATTGAAATACTGTTGAAAAACGACGTTAAACCCAAAACAAACAAACGATAGAACAGAAGGAAGGAAAATTCAAAACGATTAAAATGTAAGTTTTATTTTGCTATCTTTAACTAACTTTAGAAAATGATTTTTGTGTTCAGTGCTTGAATATTTTGAAATTGGAGTAAACCATGGTTCGTGCACATTCTTTGAGATAAAAATCCCTGACATTTCCCCTGGCATTTTGTAAAATTCCCTAACAATTCCCTGACATTTCCCTGACACGTATGAACCCTGCAAACAATCTATTTATTTTTTTCTATTTTCAGGGATATTTACCAACATTTGCTTCCGTACATTGTGTATTTGGAAGGTGTTGTTGCATCGAAAGAAAAGGATATTATAACAGAGAAGGATTACAGAAACTTTCCTTTTAAGACTTTCGAATATATCGACAAACTTCTTTCTTTAATAAAGAAAAACAATGGTAAAACTATATCTGTTACCAAAATAGAAGAAATGAAACAACATCATGAAATTCTTTTAAAAAGTGACGAATACTTGGAACTATAACAACAACAACAACAACAACAGCAACAACAACAGCAACAACAACTACAACAACAACAACAACCAGAACAGCAACAACAACAGCAAAATATTGGAGGACTCTACACACCGAAAAAAAACAACAAAATCACCCGGAACAACAGCAATAAAATACAATAAAATAAAAACATTCCTTCAACAATCATATTCGGAAGAAAGAAGACTAACCCAAGGATATACGCCAAAAGAAGAACCAACCGAAGACGAATGTATTGGACAACTGAAAACACTTGACAGTTTAATAAACTCAGACAAGAAAAACATAATTTTGAACTCATGCCACAAAGGACACGTCTTAAAACAATTGAAAATATTATCAAAAAAAGAAAAAAAAGGATTTATAAATACACTAGAAAAACACGGTTTTAAGTATACACTGTCGCACTGCAACTTTTTGATTCGTTTTTACGAATTTGCAAACGACCATAACAACATTTTAAAATGTGCTTTATCCATTGATTATATTTCCAAAAATTTCACAACCATTAAAAAAGTATTCCAAGAATTAAAATGGTAAACCAATACAAACAAGCCCAACGAATACAGTACAGCGTTTGTATTGATTTACATGTATCCAAGTAGCAGACGACACCTTGAGATCACACTAGTTTTCCAATAGTTGCTTTATCTGTGCGTTAGCTGTAAAAATCACTAAACCGTATGCTTATGCCATAAGCACACGCATGACTGAACATAATAATTTCATATTGTCAGAATCACTAAACCGTATGCTTATGCCATAAGCACACGCATGACTGAACATAATAATTTCATATTGTCAGAATCATTCAACCGTATGCTTATGGCATAAGCACACGCTTGATTGAACATCATAATAATGAGAGTTGATAGTCTTATATTGGAACAATTAACTTTTATTATTGAAATAATATTTTATTGTTTGTTCATTATGTTTTACATTGTTTACTCTCAGTGTTTTATACAATAAATCATAAATATTTATACCATCTTGTATCATTTTTAGGAAAAATAAACAATAGTAACCACAGAGTGTACTTGTTTTGTTTTGATATTGAACATTGTTGTACTTTACATTTGGTAAATATTCAATTACCTCCTTCGGCGGAGGAAGTCCAAATGGATCAAAGTACAAAGTATTTAAATAACAACCCAATGTGTTCCAGGCCCAACAGAGTCGTCCAAATTTATAATTCCACATTCATTATTCAACTTTGATTTTGGTAAACCTGCGGTCTCCGAGAGTTTCACTCTTAGTAAATTATTTCTACTAAATACACTCCTAAAATTTTTAATTTTTAATTTTTTAACCCATTGTTCAATTTCAAAGTTAGAAATTGGTTTGTTTATAAATTTTATTTTTTTTTTACTATAGGAATTCGTCTGTACGGCCTACGTTGAGAATCAATCTGTATACCCTGTCCTTTCTCCTTACCAGTTAATAAAGATGTAATTAATGGTATTCCTAGACTAGCAGCCAACATACCTAAAAACCCACCATCTTGTTTTTGTTTTTGTGTTAATTTAATTACACCATAACCCATTAATTGTTTTTTTTTTATTAGGTGTAATATATGGTATTATCATATTTCTCTTATCATTAGCTACTGAAACCATACCATTTCCAAGTAACTTACTGACACCAGTACTGGCAAGTCCTGATAAAGCACCGATACCTAGAGGGGCTAATATTTTTGGAGCTATTTTTGCTACCATTGGAAGAATTGTTTTTCCTAACAAACCAGCTAAAGCTCCTAAAAATCCACCATTTTGACCTTGACTGGACATCTGTTTTTTTGAAATTGTAATTTCTAACCCCTTCTTATTTCTAATAGACTTTTCAATTTGATTAATTTGTGTTTTTGTTAAAAGTAAAGGGAAGTTTCCACGTAATTGTCCATGTTTTAATCTAAAATTATATGGAGTTTTATTATTATAAGCTTGTGCTAAATTTTTCTTTTGTCCATCTGTTAGGTTAACTTTATATTCAATATAATTTGATGACATTATATACTTTATATTTATTTTAATTTAATTTTATTTTAAAATTTATTTTATTTAAACAATAACAAGTTCATTTCCAATAGTATTTATTTCAACTGTTTTCTCATACAATACAATTGCGTAAATACGATATCTTGCAGCGGGAAGTGTATTTATTTTAACTGTTAATGTAATTTGTTTAGGATCTTCTGTTATTACTTCCTTTTTATATTCTAAGTTAAAATGAATAAATCCATACAAACTTTGAAAATTAAATCTATTCAAGAGACTTCCAGTAGTTTTGTTATTTTGTTTATAACAATAATTAATTACATCGTCATATATTCTTGATATACTTGTGTATTCTGTTTCTGGATAAAAAACACCATTACCAACTTCAAGACGACAAGAGCTTAAAGTGCAATTATCATTTGCTGCATTAATTTTAAATGTATCTAATAAAAGCGGATTCATTAGTTGATTATTACTTTTGTCAGGTCGTTGTAAATAAACAAATACATGTTGTGGTTTTGTTACACCAGCCGTTATTCTAAAAGTTGTATTAATCTGTTGTGTATCAGTTGATTGTGTTATCATTTCCCGAAGGTATGACCATCTTGCTTTTGTAAATCTTTCAGAAATTAGATTAAGTCCAAATTCATTGAAAATTAAACGTGGAACCCATAGAATTAATTTTGTTACAATTACCCTACCTGGGTCTCCGCCATCTCTAAAAATTAATTCATCATCATCTGTCAACTGCAGTGTTATTTGAATTTGACTTGGAAGTATAATATTAGTTTCTAAACCCTGAAAAAATGAATAATTATTTAATGGAATCTTAACATTTGCCTCTTTATTACCCTGGATTAATCCTTTTCTAAAAGCAAAACCTTTATTATCAGCAGCAGCAGCAGTAGCAGTAGTATCTAAATAAATATATTCGTTTGTTCCAGTTGATTCTGCATAATCATTAGATAGTTCAACCAGATTCTTTACATTTACTACCTTATATAAATTGTTACAATCATAAACAATTTTTCCATTTTGTTTAACCACTAACTGATCAATTAATGAAGCTGCATTATTAATTAAAGCAATTTGATCTCCATCAGCATAATTATTACCGTCAAGCTTATTTACTTTAAAACTTACTTCAAAATAACCATTAAACCAATCAAAATATGAGCTTCTATCATTAATTGTAAAATGATATCCGTTTTTTTGTTGCTTAACATTAGGTCCTAAAACAGATATTAAGGCTGTATCTAATTGAATAGGAGTTAGTTCGTATCTTTCACAATATTGTTTTGTTCTAAACATGTATATATTATATATTATTTTATTTTTTATAAATTAATTTATTAATACGTTTATGTGTTCCAGATCCTGACAATAATCTATTTAGTCTTATATTAATATCCTCCTCCTCCTTACTATTTTTACTGTTATTCTTTTCTTGTAATTCCTTAACAATTAAATCACCAACTGCCGGAGCAGGTTTCTTTTTAAATTTTTCAACAATTTTATTAGCAGCTAAATTTCCAACTTCCGTTCCAATCTTTTTTGTTCCACTTTCAAGTGCTGCTTTTCCTGCTGTTTCCAAAGCTTTTTTTCCAGCTGTGCTAATTGAAGATGCGGCTGAACTTGAAAGCAATTTCGTTAAAGTGTCAAAGATACCTGTACCGTGTATGATTTCTTTTCCCGATTGATTATCAACATAAATAAATATTCCTTTACTTTTGTCATAAACTTTCTTGTACATTATATAAAACTAAAATTTATATTTCTTTTAATATTAATGTAAAACTTGTTTCAACCTCATTAAAATTAATTATTCTACCAAATACATCTGTAATATATGTTCTAATTGAATTTATAATATATTTATTAATTTCAGAATATCCAACTCTTTGTGGTTCTTTTGTAAATGGATAAGCTCTTGTTAAATCTGCAGTACTTAAAGCATAGATAATATCACTGAAACTACCATCAACAAGTGAATTATCAATAAGATCACAATGAATATAAATTGTATCCACAGAGTTAGTTATATTTGGTGTTGTAGTTCCCCATTCAGTATTTCTCAATGCTTTTTTCTCAAATCCAAGCAATGTATGAAAATTTGACATTCTTAAATCCAACATAAAAATTATCTTTAATTGAAATCAAAATCTTAAAACTACTTAAATCAAACTCCAAACTTATTGGAGCAATGTCTGATTTATCAAATTCGTAATCATCATTACTTATTAATGTTTCCCTTATGTAATTATTAATATCAGTGTAACTGTAAGAACCATTTGTAAATATAATATCTTTCCAATCCTTACCATTATTATAACGAATTCTTTTATTATTATATTCATCACTAATATTATGCCAAGAATAAGTCATAGTGTTAATACTATCCAAACCAACAGCATAAGTTTTATTTTTATCTAAAATTAAAGAACGGCCAAATCTGATTGTAAAATCACCCGGTTTATTTTTATCATCTTTAACTGTTTCAGAACTTAATACTATTTTTTGTTCCATTTATATATTTAAGAAAAATATTTTTTATATAACATTTCATGTTGTTTTGGTAAGAGTGAATTCATTTTTAATAGTTCATCAATTATTCTAATACCTTCATTTTTTAGTTCTTCATTATTATTTCCAGCATCAATTGAACCACAAATTAACTCCAAGTCATTAACCAATTCTTTTGGATTACATGGACAAACGTCATAACCCTGTCCCCTAATTACTTTTTTAAATTTCATAGATCTTTTATTGACAGGCAATCCTGATTTTTCTGTTAATTCTTTAAATATTTTTCTAGAATGAATTGAATGTTTTTTATTATTGTTATATCTTTTATTAATCAAATCAATTAAATCATTATCTACTTTAGTGTTTATTACTTCTTTTCCAGTTTATTCTATCTTTAGCAATTAATTTATTTTGACCATAAACTTTATTTAAGTTAATAATTAAATTACCATAATGTCCATTTGGTGAAACTTTATATGGATTCAGAACCTTCGGTTCTTTAAGAAAACTTTGTTTTTGATTATGATATCTTATTCCCTTTCCGAATACCACTGACTCTTTAATAATTCTTGATAAGCGATCACCGTATCTTTTAAGATTTTCTCTGTCTTCTTTTAACTCCGAAACATACCCACTGCAGCCATAGGTTCTGCATCTGTAAATTCAACCATTTCATCTGGATTTTCTTCTTTGTGTTCATTTATTTTACGAGTAGTTTTCTTTAATAAATCAGTAACATATTTTCTCTGTTCTATCCAATCATTTTTATTTTTGTTATATGCTAAATATGTTAATTTAGGCAACCCATAATCAAAAAACACATTTTCCTTGATACCCGCATCTAAATTTTCCTTAAATTCATCAATGTCTTCAAACTCATCATCTTCAGAAGACTCTTTAATTGATGGCCGTTCTTGGAATAGCTGCGGTAAACCCCGATATGTTTGTATGTCTTTCATTTCATCACCTAGTAACGCTAATTGCTCCTTAATTCCAGGTAATGCTTTTAACTGACTTGATAATTGTTCTTTTTGACTTTTTATTCCTTCAGTAATTGGTTTATAAATTTCAGTGTACATATCACGATTTGTAGCTTTTCTAATTTTTTCTTTCATTATTTCTTCTCTAAGAGCCCTCATCTTTTGCCCGACTAAGTTTTTTCTTATTCTCATTTCATTAAGTTTTGATTGCATTTATATAATAATGTAAGATAATGTAAAATAATGTAAGATAATGTAAGATAATGTAAATAATGTATTATTATATATAAATGGAAATTCCAAATTATGATAAAAAAAGTAATAAATCCAATAACTTTAAACAACTTTATCCTTTTATGCCAGATTCATGTTTTAGAATGTTAATATGTGGATCTTCTGGATCTGGAAAAACAAATACATTAATGCATATGATACGTAAACCTCTTATATATTATGATAAATTATACTTATATGCTAAAAACCTAGAACAATCTAAATATCAGGATTTAATTAAACTTTTTAATGAAATTGCAGAAAAAAATAAAATAGATCCAAACGAAATACTTGAATATTCAGCTGATTCTGGCCAAATTGAACCCTGTGAAAATCTTGAACCAGAAAACCAAAAGTAGTAATATTTGATGTATTTTGAATGTGGAGATAAAAGGTTCAGAACGAAATAACAAAATACGTCATTCAAGGACGTCACAAAAACTGTTGTGTTATTTATTTAAGTCAGTCTTACTATAAAGTACCAAAGATATTCGGATTAACTGTTCACATTATATTTTATTTGAAAGTCCAAGTAAACGAGAAAATGATATGATTTGTAATGAACAAAATTTAACCCTAACTCTTTTGCTAATGCAACAAATCAAAAATATGATTTCTTATATATTGACAAACCAAGGAAGTTTTTAAGAAAAAACTTTACAGGAATTATGTAGATGGGAGTTTTTAATGATGTAAAACAAATTAATCAACCTGACAGTATAAGTAAAGTTAAATTTGATATTGATTTAAGTGATTATGCTACTAAAAAACAATTCAAAAAACTTAAAAAAGAATCGGAATCATATCTTCACAGAAATAAGGAACTTGATAACACAATGAATAGAGCATTGGATATGGGAGGTAATAACCTTATTAACCTAGGAAATCCAGATAAACCCAACGATGCAGTTTCAAGACGGTTTATGTTTAAAAAAGTTCAAAGTGTAATAGATGACTATGATCTTGAAGATGTTAAAAGTATAAAACAAACACTAGAAGCAAAAGTAAAGAATATTGAAGAATTAACAAAAGATTTTAAAAAGAATTCGTTATTAATAGTTGAATTACAAGATAAAATTGAAAAAGAAATGAAAGCTATGGTTGATTCTATTAAAGAACTTGAAGAGAAATCTGATTTGACAGATGAAAACATAAAAGAAGTATTTCGAGTCAATTTAAACATTTTATTCACTCAAATTCAAGAATTAAAAGATAGTATGATTAAACATGAAGAACTAAAAGACAAGATTATTGAAGCTGAGAAAAAGTTACAAAATATGTATCAGTTAGAAATCAGAACAGAAATAAATAAACTAAATACTGAAACTGAAAATAAGCATAAAGATTTATTAGAATTAATTTCAAATAAACTTGCAGAATATAAATCTGAACTGGAAAAAGCAGCTTCACAAAGAGGTGATGATCATGACACAACATTAGATAACCTTAAAAAAGAGTTTAATTCTAAAATAGATGATTTTAAAAAACAAATTCGAATTTGGATTAGTACTTTTGATACACGTCACAATTTAAAGTATGCAGACTTAAGTAATATTACAAAAAAAATACAAGAAGATATAACGCAGTTTAATGTTAAAGTTGAAGAACATAAAAATGAACTGGACCTTGTAGTTGAAAAATCAGTTAAACAAGGAGAAGCAATTAACACAATTAATGATCGGCTAGAAAATTTTAAGAAACAACTCCGGATCTTGATTAGTACTGTTGACACACGTCATAATTTAAAGTACGCGGAATTAAGTAAACTTACAGGTTTATTACAAGAAGATATCAACGAATTTAATGATAAAATTAAAAAAATAATAAATGATCTGGACTCTGTAGTTGAAATATCAGCTAAACAAGGAGAATCAATTACTGCTAATACCCAAGTAATTTCTACTAATGCCGAAGAAATTACAAAAGTAAAAAATGTTTTCTTAAAACAAGAAACACAGTTAGCTAGAACAAAAGGTGTTGTTGACAATTTGTCTGCTTCTGAAGTTGCTACAACAAAACGACTTGATGATTTAGCTAAAGTAATTCTTGAACTAAATGAAAATTATAAAGCAATAGAAAATGAACTAGAAACAGTAAGACGTGAAGTATTTCTTTTTGAACATTACAATAACAAACAACTACATGTAACGGTTTTTGATGTATTAAAACCATATGATATTGAAGATAAACAATTACAACAAAAGGTAAAGATCCAAGATTTTTTTGCATTATTTGGAATACGAGCTAATAAGATTACAGATTATAAAAGTTTTATTAAAAAAGGAACAAATAAATTTCTAATCGAACAAGATGAGAATTATATAATTGAAGTTAACATTATCATAGGTATCGTAGACTCCTTTGATAAAAGTTTTGATTTTATTTTTAGCTGGTTGGTGCTGGATGGTCACACAAATGGATTAGAGTATATAAAACCTGAGGTTAAAAATACAACACTTGTTTTTATGAAAAAAATTAATTTAAGCAAAAAAACATGGTTTGCAATTTTACCAAATGTAGACATATCGAAATCACCTAGATATTATGATAAATTTACTATAGAACCAGGAAGTTATCTCAAAATATATCTAGTCAATTGATTTATTTCCATTTATTTCCATTTTATATAATGGGAATATTCAATAATATAAATGAAAAAGTAAGTAAAATAGAAAGACAAATAATAAGAAAACCTCCGTTGTTCTTAACATGTTATACCGAAGATACTGATAGTGGATTATTTCAATGGAAAACTGTAAATGCTAGTCCTGGTTTAGTTCAAAATGGTTATAATGTAACAATTAATTTTAATTGTATTTTAATTATTCTTATTGATGCAATTAAATTAGATAAAGGAGAAACTAAATTACAACTAAAAAATAAAGAAAATGTAATTCTTCAAAGTTATAATGCAAACACAAAGAGAAAAAATGAATCTATTTCTATTAATTATGCTAATAAATTTAACATGAATGATGTTATTTAAATTAATTCTTTGAACGTTAAAAATATTCAATTAACAATTTATGGTTCTATTATTTAAGTAGAAACTTATGTTTCCCCTAAAACAATCATAAAAACAGAAACTTATGTTTCTCTAAACCGGAGCTAAAAATTGGGAAGTGATACCCCAAAGAAAAATTACATCGTAAAAGATGCCCTAAAAATAAGAAACTATGTTCTTTCTAAAATGTGAAAAATTACATCATAAAAGATGTCCTAAAAATAAGAAACTATATTCTTTCTAAAATGTGAAAAATTACATCATAAAAGATGTCCTAAAAATAAGAAACTATGTTCTTTCTAAAATGTGAAAGATGTATAAATCTTTAATTTTTTATGTATAAGCCAGGGTAGTAACCCCGTCCTCGAGGATATATCTTTTATCATCATAACATGATAATGATGTTTTATTTATAACATAACTAGAAACATTATGTTTTTTCGATCTTATAACTTTAAATTTATGCATACTTTGTGTTGAGTTAAACAAAGTATCTTTGTAATCTTTATGAACTATTGTCTTCTTGACAACACTCTTTTTTATTCCTTTACATTTTTTAATCTCCTGGTTTTCCTTCCCAGGCGAATTTTCTAATAAATATGAATACATTTTACTCCGTAATCCAACAAACTCAATTATTGGAATGCCGGCAGCTTCATCTTTAAATTTTCCTATTACTTTTTTATTATTACCGAAGTAAAATTTTGAATTACTTTCGTAATCACTATTATCAAATAATTCTTTATCTTTATAAAAGTCTTTATACACATCTTTAGTTTTAATTTCATAACACAATGAGTCTGTGTCAGTAAATAATAACTTTGCTGAATCTCCATACTTTTCTTTAATGTAATTATAATGAAAATCATACATTAAATATTTTGATAAATCTAGAATACACATTCCAACATAACAAGGTCTGTTTAATAATAAACTTTCTTTTATTCTATGAATACCAAATAAATTCTTGTTAAACATCGTTGAACTAACAAATGAAGGTTTTGCTATATACTTCAATAAAATATTTTCATCATGGGTCAGCTTAATATTAACCCTCTTGCGCAGATTTTCCATCGTCTTACCGAATACAGAGTTGTTCATCAACTTAAAAAAGTCCTTTTCAAATGAATTGTTTGCTTCAGATCTTTTCTGTGTATTAAAGTCAATATATTCTTTTAACCAGGACTTTCATCAAAGTTAATACTCTATGTATTTTGGTTACTTTTAAACCGAGTTGTGTATACAGTTCAAGATTTTTAAAATGAACAACATATTTTTCCTTTTTCTTTTAAGTTGGAATCAACTTCTTTACATTGCTTTTTCCTATTTCAAATTTTTCTTTAATGTTTTTACTGTAATTAGATAACCATTCATCTGGTATAATAATTTTTTCTGGAGCTAGTGGGTAATCATTATGTAAAGAATGTAATTCTTCCGGATATTCCAAATCACACTCAACTATAAAATTACTTTTACCCTTTGCTATTAATTTCTTAAATTGTTTTTCGGTTGCCCATTTAAAGTTACCTGTGGGTAAAGACTGAGACATGGCCCAATCATATAAATTATTAGCATCCAAATACATTATATATTTATTTTCCTCTTTAGGATTATAATTTTTTATATATTTATTATTAGCTTTACTATAGCGATTTGCTATATAGCTAATTCCGCCCCTAAGGCCTTTTTCAATAAATAAATACATATCAATATCTGATATTAAATCTAATTTTGTTTTAGTCATTTTTAACATAGCATCCCAGGCTAACCCAGGACTACTAAAATAATGACATGGATCTAATTTATAATATTCAATGCATATTTTTCTGAAATTTTCAAAGACGTCTGTTAGAAGCAGTACGTCTGTTTTTAAATATAAATCATGGTATTCACCCATTGTTTTTATTTTTAATTTTTTCCAAATATTTTTTGCATGTTCATATTCTTCGTCAGAAATATGTATTTCATTCAACGCAGAATAAAACTCTTCTTTGGAAGGTAATAATCTATTAAAGTCTTTAATCCAAACATAATGTGACTTTTTATGTGAGCTTTCAGCTCCCAGGGACTCGCGTCCATCATTATTAATTAACAACATATCACATCTTTCAGAATAATGATATTTTGATATGTACCGTGGATAAACTCCATTGGGTTCTTCGTAACAAAATACATTAAACGAAATTTTATTTAAAACTTCTATTTTAGGTATTTGATTTATCGTGACAGGAAACTTTATTCCTTTATAATTAAGATCGTTTATATGTTTTTTATATTTTGAAATTTTTTGAGGATCTTTTTTAACAGGAAATTTAAAAGCTAAATGACACCATCTAAAACATTCGTTATCATCATTCTTTATATTTAATCCTTTCATTGGGTGTTGTAATGGTTTTGGTAATTCTAAATAACTTGAAGCTGCTAAAGGATTATATTTGTATCTATTTAAATAGTGGGCATCAACTGACTCTATCCTCCAGTCGCTTCCTTCGGAAATCCAATTACCGATTCTGTTTATTATTTCATCAAAAGCTTGACGTAAAGTTTTTTTTTATTTCGTTTTTGTTAATAACTTCTAAAGCCTTTGATTGGAAATAGGCTGATTTATATATTGTATCAGCCTTATCCATTTTTGCAAAAGTTATTTTTAAAACAACGTTTATTTTTATACCTTTTAAAGTTTTAAGTTCGGATTTAAGAATACCAAATGAGTCGTTTATAGTTAAATATAATTGATTCTTTGGATCTTGTCTATATTCAATCTTAATTTCAAATTTCTTATAATATTGGTTTTTTGATTTCTCAATTTCCATCTATATATTATATTTAGAAAAAAAATCACTAAGGAAAAAAAAAGGATTTAAAAAAATAATAAAATAAATAAAGTTTAAGAAGAATAAAATATTTAAATTTATATCTTTTTCCGCTGGTTTTTGATATTCCACTTTTAACTTGGTTTTTTCCTTTGCAGCACATTGTCATTAACCCAGAATTAATATCGAGGTCTTTAGATGTTGCATAAGTGCTTTTATATGTTTTTCTTCATCAGTATCACAATTGGTTGCAATAACTTTTTTAGGATTGTTTCGAATATTATTTGGTCTGGGACAATCACATAACCTTTCGGTATTTTCTTCTTCAGTTAATAGACAACCACATTCCCATTCAAATAAATTCCTTTCTAATAGATAAGGATCTATAACATTTTGTAATTTATCAATGACATGATTTTTATATTCATCGCTAACTATTTGATTAAGTTTTGATTTAATAACATTTCTTATTTTAAGAACTTTTTTATATGAATTTTTGTCTGGATTCATTATTTCTCCTAAAGTGCTAGATAATTTTGGTATAATCATTCTATCTACCTTTCTATTAACCATCTATATATAATATACTTAAGAAACAAATCTCTAAAAATCACACATAAAATTTAATACTACTCTTCTTCTTTTTTACTTTTATATCCGTTAAGTTTAAATTCTTTCATATATCTTTCAAGGGTATTAAATATTTTTTTTCTTTCTGCATTTCTAACAGTATTGTAAAAATATCTTGAATAACTTTTTTCTCTTCTTCTTTTCTAGGATCATTAGGGTTATGAACAGCTAAAGCCGCAATCCGTGCTTTTGTTATTAGTTGTTTTATATTGTGGTGATGTAATTTTAAAATAGCTTTCTTGTCGTTAAGTTTTAGTCTATTAATAAATATGGTAATTACTGATGGAACAACACCAACAGCTGCTATAAATATAGGAATAGCTGGAACAAGTGCTAATGCAGCTGAACAACTAAAGATATTTGTTGTAATATATAACCCAGTACTTACTCTCCCATAAAATTTATAACTTTATCTGTATGCAGCGGCTATTTTAGTTAGGTGAATAATTAATTGATCTATTGTTTCTATTCCATTATTAGAAATTAAATTTTTATTACTCATTTATATAATATATTTTCAATTTAAATTTCTTCCAATTCACTAAATGGAACCCAGCTATTAAATTTTTCATTGTAACCTTTCCATTTTACTAAAGCTTGTTTTTTCTTATAGTCTCGTCTGATAACTTTTTCTATTCTAAAAACTTCTTGTGTAGTAGGTAAAAGTTCTTGTTCGTAAAATGAACCTTGAACTATTTCATTATTTAAATCTTTAATAGAGTATGTTCTTGGATTTGTATTATTAATTTTATAAATTATAAATATTTCCTCTGTCCAGTTTGGTGTATATCCTTTTTCAAAATGTCTTTTAAGTTTGCTTAAACGAACTCGATCACTAATTTTAAATTTTGCTTTGCTCTTTGGTACCTTTAAATTACCATATAAGTTAAAGTAAACAGTACCTTTATTTAAGTTTTTACTGGCTTCGGTTGGTGTCATTTTATACTAGAATGTTTTGTTTTGTTATATTTATCAACCATTTCCTGCAAATTATCTAAATAAGTATAAGTATTATTTGCTGTAAAATATTTCCACGTTATTCTTTTTAAACTTCTATTAAATCTTTCGATTACTACAGCCTTACCTTCATTAAATGTATGGTACATGTTAATTTTATATTTATTCAAAAATGATTCAAACTTTTTATTATAAAATTCTTTTCCTTCATCTACCCATAAATTTTGTGGAATCCTTGCAGTCTTCGGGGACTTTTGTCCCTGAATTCTACCTTTTGGCCGAGCATGAAGCTCATCAGGAGCTGAAGCTCCAAAAATGTTTTTTCAAATGCTTCAGTAACAGATTCTCCGGTTTTATTCTTTAATGGAATAACCCAAGCATATTTACTGAATATATCAATAACGGTTAACAAGTATTTTACACATTTATTATATTTTGAAAAAGCTTGCATGTCAACTAAATCGGCAGACCAAGTATCATCAATATCATTGACAATCACTCTTCGTTTCCTAAATTTTCTTTTAATTGGTTTGTGTAATTCTTCTGCTAATTCATCACTCCAATTTATTTCGGGGGTAGAGTATACCCCCTTTTCCCGTTTTTTGACTTTCGTTTTTGTCCGAGACCAAGTTTGTATTTCGTTTTGATTGCGGGTTTTACAACTAAATGTTTTGCAATCTTTTCTCCAAATGTTTTTGATTTAGTGTTATTTAAGTTGGAAAGCATTTTTTTGTCGCATATACCCTTTTTTACACCGCTGTCATAGCAAAAGTCGTGGGTCTTACATACTGCGTCCAGTTCGTTGACAGGAGGTCCATTATCTAAAGGATTTCCTGGTCCACAATAGTTATATCCTGGAAGTGTTAACCCTTTTTTAGGTAATAAAGGTAACACTGCTTTATGGATATCCAAATTACCTGCTTTGATAGTACTTTTAACAAACTTTGATTTCATTCTTCCACAAGATGAACAGGTGGCCATTATCATTCTTTTCCCGTTTTTTGCTGTAACATAATGGTTGTTTATATTATCAGTAAATCTTCTTTCTTTCAAACAATATATTTTATTTTGTAAACTCATCTATATCATATGTATTTAAAACTTTTAATTGGGTTTAAACCTGTGGTTTGTTTAATTGCTTGGTATTGGATTTTAGAAGAGGGTAAAGACTGGTTGGTTTTGGATTTTTAAATTTGAATTGGTCGGTGTTGAATTTTTTAGAAGGGGTCAAAGGGCCAGGTGGGGCCAAATAACGTCAAAACAAACAATTGTTATACTACTAATATGCTTCATGTTTTTGTCTAATCGATTTGCTATCTTTTCGTCTAATGAAATCATTCAGTCTTTTTGACAAATGTTTGTAGAAAAGACAAATGGCACTGTTGCTATATTTCTAATGTCAAAATATGGTATTAAAACATATGACACGTTAAATAATTCAAAATAATGTCTTGTAGTTAGCGTGAAATGTCCCGTTCACTTAATCATGGTCAAATATCTTTAAAATAAGCACAGGGACCTATACATTTTATTTCATTAAATTATATGCCTAGTCTTTATTCACAACTGTGAGAAGTTTCATTAACATCTACATTGTAGAAAAATTTCTATTCGCGAAAATGTTTTGAAAGTTATGATTTTCCCATAGAGTCACATTATGAAATGTTGCATGAGGTCCATATTTTTCAAATCAGTCTAGCAAAATATCAAGCACACGACCTTATCTGTTTTATTTGCTGAATTTTTTAGGTATATTCTGAAGTTTTGAAAAATCAGAGTTTAATCATATTCTACATTGTAGAAAAAAATCGATCCAAACGTGCAGAACTACCTTAAAATGGGAAACAAAATATGTGGTCTTTAGAGCCAGGTGGTCTCTGTCTTTAACACATGTTTGACTGTACTTTATACCCGACCTACAGTACAGTCCATTCCGGTCCAGTTCAGTCCCAGATCACACCCAAGTATTTAAAATCACTGAAGCGTCACGCAAGGTAAGGAGCGTAACAATATAACAGGTGTAGGGTAATATATGTACAAAAAGTTCTTAACAAAATAAACAAACATATACTTTTAAATATGTGATATATATTAATTATATAAGATAATGCAATCAAAATACAATGTACATTTATATACTGTCGACTGCGTCAGAATTTATTAAACTTAAATACAAATCCGCTATGAAAATTTATTCTATCACCAAGTAATTGATCTGTACAGCCAACTGTCCGATATGTTCAAAACACATTTTTTGTTGTACAATCTTCCACACGATTTATTATCACACTGAATCATCGATAATGTCTGGCATTTCGCACTTACAGTAAAGTCTAATTTTTAATGTATTTGGTTCTTTTTATGGCATTTTAGGTATTTTTCTAACTTTAGGGAACAATCCCATCTCAATATTTTCAATATATTTTAAAAGATGTTCCCGCATTGACGTAGCGGTAAATCGTATTCTAGATATGTCAACAATTGTTTAGAACAAGTTTTATCAGAAAAGCAATACTGAAATGAATACACCTCATTTGTTTTTAATTTTCAATCCATATATTTGAAACTCATTTTATGACAAATTGGGAGAAAGGAATCTGGTGTACGAACATATTTACCAATTTCTAGAAAAATTATTCCAAGATATTATATGCTGAGTTCAATGAGCATAAGCAAACCGCTTTCTTGTAAACACCGTAAACGTAGCCAAGTGCAACCTTATTACGAACCACAGATAGAGTTGCACGTGCATTCTAACGGATGCTATGTTCTGCGCTATTTTATGTGTCATAATTGGTATAAGATCAATCAATATACGGAAATATATTTGATGTGTGTGTATGTGTGTCAATACTAATCAGCGGCAATTTCATACTGGTACACATATAATTTTCGTTCAGTAAATCTTTTAAAATCGTCGTTGATTCCTCTTTCATAAACTGTCACAATTTTGCTTAATTAAGTTTATAGTCAGAGACCTCGAAAGATAATTACAGGAATTTTATGTCCATCTAAAGTTATGACAAAAGGAAAATATCTTATGTCAAATGTAACATATTTTACGAGCAACCATCACATGCTCTTTTTCAAAAGACTACAAAATCTAAAATGTATCAATAGCTACGTGCATTATGCAGTTCTGTTCTGTTCTATAAATTCCAAACTATTAAAATAACTTAAATATTTTTGATTTTTGTCATATATGTATATCAAAGGTATGACCATTAAACAAGGACGGGTAATATATGCGACATAACAACGCGCATAACTTATTTATTTTATCACTAATTAAAACAAAACTTGATTTTAATTCCATTGTGTCGTACAGGAAGTTACGTGCCATCGACATTGATTCATTCCGGGAAGATATACGAAGAATATATTTCTTTAACACTCAATGCACTCCATCTGATATTGATGAATTGGTGGAGGAAAATTAAAATCAGTTAATTTCTATAGTAGACAAACACGCCCCTTTGAGTACCAAGACTATTAGTTTATACATAATTTATTTTAGGTCAATTGTGAAGGAAGTTCTACAACTTATATTAATCACTCTCGACACCTCATTCCTGATGGAATCCATCGCCACGAGGGTATGAGAGAAGAGGCCAGTTTCTGCCCTTTTAATGCTGAGCGCCAAGCAAGGGAGCCACTGGTACCATTTTTCACGTCTTTGGTATGACGCGGCACTAGAAGCGGACGCTCTATCACTAGGCTATCGAGGCGGTTTAATACCAAGACTATTGTGTTAAGACCTTCATGTCCTTGGTATACCGAGCAACTCCTCGAAGCGAAACATCAGAAACGAAAATTAGAGCGCAAATGGCGTGAAACTAAACTCACAAATGATTACCAAATGTACCAATCACAGTGTGCTGACGTGAATAAGATGCTAAAAAAAGCTCGTGTTAAATATTATACAAGCAAAATTGACTGATGTGGGAATGACCATTGGAGTTTATTTAAGATTACCACAAATCTTCTTGGCGATATAAATTAGGTAATTTCACCATCACATTCATCTCCACAGCATCTCGTACAGGATTTCAGTGACTTCTTTATTGGAAAGATCGAAACAATCAGAAACAATATAACATCACAAACACAATCTGTATCTGATTTAGATGACATAGAAACTGAATACACAGGTGTTAATTATGTTGAGTTTACTCAAACCTCAGAAGAAAAAGTGAAATCAATAATTAAAAAGTCAGCAAACAAATCTTGTAAACTAGATCCTATCCCAACATGGTTATTAAAAGAATGTCTTGACGAACAAACACCAGTGATAACAAAAATTATAAATGCATCTCTAGACGCTGCGTATGAGCCTAAAGCGTTCAAACATTCATGAATAAGACCTCTTCTAAAAAAAAGCCAAGTCTAGATGCTAATGTCCTAAAATAACTATAGACCTGTGTCAAATCTGCCTTTTCTGTCTAAAATCTATGAAAAAGTGGTAGATGTTCTAATTGAAAATCATCTGAGGGAAAATGAACTCCATGAAGTCTATCAATCTGCTTATAAGAAATTCCACTCGACCGAAACCGCCCTATTAAAAGTCCTAAATGACATCCTTCAATCGTTGGATAAGAACAATGTGACTATTCTTGTGATGCTCGATCTCTCTGCAGCATTTGACACTATCGACCACGCGACGTGATTTATTTGGCAAGATTATGTGCACCTAAATATGTTAAATGTAGAAAACAGAGTGAAGCAATTACGACTCAATAATATGCATAGAATGTTTTATGGCACGTGTCCTTCATACTTGAGTGATAATTTTGTTAAAAGTTCCAGATCCACTCAGAAGAATTTCATGTTACCTAGTATTAATAGTAATACTAGTAAACAGACATTTTGTTATACCGGATCTAAGGAATGGAATTTTCTTCCTGAAAACATAAAAAATGTTAAGAATATTATAAGTTTTAAAAGGTTAGTTAAGAAAGTTCTTTTGGATAAACAAATTTCAGAAAGTAAAAGTGATTTTGTATACTACTGATCTGTATGTGATATGTGTATCTGTGATAAATAATTCTAACATGGCTAGATTTGATTTTCAGTTAAACAAAGAATGAAATCAAGCTCTGTATATTCTGCGATAAACAACGGTTGACGCGCGAACCGGTAAGAGAGCATTATGACGTCAGTTATGACGTCAAATTGCCGCATGACGTACAATACATTACCCCTCGCGTAAATGAAGTCCAGCATAATATTTGTTAAAATATACCAATGAGCATGTCAGAATGAAAACGATCAAGGCCTTCTTGTGATTTATCATCTAATTTACCACGGTTCATCGTTCAGATGCTTCTGAGTTAGCTGAAACGCATTTGTGTCATAGTTCTAAGATTCACTATGAGACTAAAGCGAAGGAGATGAAGATGTAATATGCCATACTTTTGACAATTTGGCATTTAATATTTATATAAAGGTAAAAAAAGCAGTAACAAAATCAAGGTGGATATTCAAATTGTAATAATTATTACAAAACGTGTTACAGTGCTTATTACAATGTAAAATAAAACTCGCAACCCGTTTAGTAATAAAGTTGCCAAATGTTATAAATTTCTGAGTTAGTTGAAACACTTTGTGTCATAGTTTTAAGGATCACTATGTGACTAAAAGTGAAGGATGTGAAGATGTAATGTGCCATACTTATACAAAAGTAAAAGAGCAAGTAGTTACAAAATCAAGGTGGATACTCAAATTGTAATAATTATTACAAAACGTGTCACAGCCAGTACGAAATTTTACGCACGTCAGTGGCACGGATTAGAGACGGAAAATGCTCAATTTTTTCCAGGCGGAATTCAGACGGAATTCAGTTTTTAAGGTATCTAAATGAAACAGAGATTCCGCACGTCATCGGTCAGGAAAATTGGCACGGAATATTTAAATTAGCAGGAAAAAAATCCGTGCGGATTCCGTGCGGAGCAGCTTTACGCACGTCATTGGGCAGGAAAATGGGCACGGAATATTTAAATAAGCAGGAAAAAATTCCGTGCGGAGCAGCTTTACGCACGTCACTGGGCAGGAAAATAGGCACGGAATATGTAAATGAGACGGAATTCAGAACAAAATTCCGTTTGGATTCCGTGCGGAAGTATTTTACGCACGTCATTTTCCTAGACAATTGGCATGGCCCATATGCTTATCGGACTGACAGTAGGGCCTGACCGTGGTCAAGTAGTTAGGTTGCTGACTTCAAATCACTTGCCTCTCATCGCTGTAGGTTCCAGCCTCACTGAGGGCTATAATTCTTTATATAATATGCTGTTTATAATATATTCTAACACGACCAGTGAATAACCTACATGCAGGTAGAGAAAATCTATCTCGAGTTATTTAAGAAATAATTTATAGCAAAGCAGTGCTTTATCACTATTTATACACGATGGGTGGTTATATGTCGGGCGCAATAATTTCACGAGGGCGTAGCTATAAATTATTTCGATTCTTAGATATGTTCTTTATTGTAAAACTTATATCAAATATGATGGAACTGTTTCTTCGCGCAAGCATGGAGCCAATAGTAGGTATTTGTTAAAACACGCCAGGACCGGAAACGGTAACACTTCTTGCGGCAGAATTCAGTTCGAGCAAAAATTATTGCAAATTATTGAGCAAAGCGGATAACTAATTGAATTCAGTATGTGTATAAATTAATCAAAACATTTGTGCAATATGACATTTCGTTTGAAACATGTTATTAAGTAAAATATTTCATGAAATTTGAAAGCGCTATTTCTTGATGCGTACATGGCGCTAAATATCACGTTGACGTGACGTCAACATAACATCGTTGTGATGATTAAAGCATTGTTAGCCATATTAGAATCTGCAATAAACCACTCGCCTGCAATGACGTCATCCGATCCAGGTGTGTAGCAAGCACGGTCGAAAAAAGTAGCTACCATTTTTTCTAGAACTGTTGATACTAGTATGTTGTGTTAGAATTGAAATAACAAGTTCCCACGTGTGATTTATCTTAGAATAACCCTAGTTTTTTGTCCTTATGCGAAACAATATATCACTCAGGCCTACGGCCTTCCTGATATATTTTTATGCATAAGAACTCAAAACACCTATTATTCTACGATAAACCACACTTGGGAACTTATTATTTCTTAATTAAACATAAAAGTATTATTATAATATAATACATTAATTAGCTCATATCTCCGCAAGTGATGCGGAATTTTGTGGAGTATTGAGTCGAGGAAATCCATAATAAATCTAGAATGTGGAAAAAACTGCGGAAATTGGGAGAAAAGCAGGTATTGGAAAAGTTCCCAATCAATGTGGAATGCGGAGTATTGAACCACCGAATGCGGAAATATGCGGAAAATGGAAGAAGATCAGAATCGGAAAAGTTACGCAATTAATGAAGAGTACTGAGCCACCGAATGCGGAAAATAATGCGGAAATTGGGAGAAAATCAGGTATCAGAAAAGTTCTGCAATCAATGCGGAATGCTGAGTATTGAGCCGAGGAAATCTGCAGCAATTAATCAGAATGTGAAGAAGCTGCGGAAAATTAAGAGAATTTTCATTTCTAAATACGACAAGCTTTAATTAGAATGAAAGTTTGATGACGGACATGGGGTGGTCACAATAGCTTGCCAAAAACATTTCGCTCTAATGTGAGCTTATATCATATTCAAAATCTTTAAAATTATGTTTTTCATTCAATTTTAGTTAAATATATTTTCACACACAAGCTCATACAGTGAAGCATATTAATGCCTGAAATTTGATTAATTAAAACATTAAATGAATTAAAAATAGGCACAATTATGCAAGTGGACATTAATCTGATGATAAATACAGCAGTCTAAATTTAATTTATCTGAAGCACAAGATTATTCTAAGCAAAGGTTCCAGCTGTATACACTATCAAACCCGGCAAATGCATTCATGCTGCTTTGTAGAACAAAATTCACATCCTTTTAATGTCAGAACAATGTGAGTGCCTCCAATAATTAAGTTGTTGTGAATTATTCGTAAAACTGGTTGAATAACTGTTAACATAATTAATAGATGATCGACAAATTGAACTAAAGTACTAAAAGGGTCAAGTTGTTTTCACTTTTTAATTATGATGAAGATGATACCGGTACTTCTGACGATTCACAGTGACAGTTAATTGTCAGATTTATCTTCTTGTATCATGGCAATAGGTTGCATTTCCACTACTGTCCATGAACAGGCTCAATCAAACCGTACAATTTCGATTTTGTCTTGTTGAGCAACCTGTGGAGTTTCCATTTTTATACGCCCGTTTGAAAAACGGGACGTATTATGGGAACGCCCCTGGCGGGCGGGCGGGCGGCGTCCACAGACCTTGTCCGGAGCATATCTTCTACATGCATTGAGGGATTTTGATGAAACTTGGCACAGTTGTTCACCATCATGAGTCGGAGTGTCATGCGCAAGAACCAGGTCCCTAGGTCTAAGGTCAAGGTCTCACTTAGAGGTTAAAGGTCAAATTCAAGAATGACTTTGTCCGGAGCATATCTTCTACATGCATGGAGGGATTTTGATGAAACTTGGCACAGTTGTTCATCATCATGAGACGGAGTGTCATGCGCAAAAACCAGGTCCCTAGGTCTAAGGTCAAGGTCACACTTAGAGGTCAAAGGATACAAGAATGAAAACTTTGTCCGGAGCATTTCTTCTTCATGCATAGAGGGATTTTGATATAAAATGACACAAATGTTCACCACCACGACACAAAGTGTCATGCGCAAGAACCAGGTCCCTTGGTCTAAGGTCAAGGTCACGCTTAGAGGCCAAAGGTCAGATACAAGAATGACTTTGTCCGAAGCATTTCTTCTTCATGCATGGAGGGATTTTGATATAACTTGGCACAATTATACACCATCATGAGAGGAAGTGTCATGCACAGTTCCTTTCTTTAGAATTACTTCCCTTTGTTGTTACTATAAATAGCTTATATTGTAACTTCTTCATTACTAGTCGTAGGGAAAAATCGAGACCACTTTTCTGTAGTACAACAGGCATGCTACATCCAATTTTGAGGTGTATTTTGACCAATCTCTACCTGGTAAAGATTTTTTTGTGGACTTACAACTTTTTTTTGGATTCTTTTTTTTTTTTTTTTGTTTTGTTTTTTTAAGATCAACTTCCCTTACTTGTTACTATAGATAACTTATATTGTAACTTTTTTATAATTGACTATAGGGAAAAACCAAGACCACTTTTCTGTGGTACAACATAGATGTTACTTTAAAATTTTAGGTGTATTTTATGTAATTTATATAAGCAATTTTATTGTTATTTCATAGCATGAAAGAGAACATTGAAATATATAGTGCATTGAACAAAAAGAATTTGTTTAACAATTCTTTTAATGTGTTAATGTTTCGCACACAACACTAAACTTGTGTCATTTCGTCTCCAATGAAAATACGGGATATCATTTGAACTCGTGTCGTTTTGTCTTTAATGAAATTACCGGATATCATTCGTGTGTGTTGCTATGACAAAAAGGACAATTATGTGCTTATAGAAATCTACTTCTTCAGGTAATTGTTTGTTTACTTTTTCATTGTTTTCTGTTGTATGCATAGATATAAGGGCACACTAAGGATAATACCAAACAGAATGCAGTGCTTTAGAAAATAAAAGAAGGCTCCGAATGTTAATAATATTAGATGCACCATTCCCTTTGGTTTTGTCCAATTAGCATTGCATCTAGCTTTACTCTATGTTGCACATGTCCCATATGTACAAACACTTGAACAGGAAATTGAAAAAATATGAGACATTTGAAAAATATTTAAAAATGGTAACTACATGTATATGCTTTTTGGAATTGGGCAAATAGTAGTAAACTTAAGTATTTTAACTAGTTTCTTGTGTTCTTCTCTATAGAGCAGAACTCATTGAACACCATTTCATGCTAATATGAGCTAGCTGCATTGTTACATGGCTTACCTCCGCGAGCATGCTTTAACTGATAAAAGTACCTATCTATTTCCTACTTTCTTTATTTTCTTGTCTGGTTTTCAGTATTTGTTTTTATGGTCCCGTTTTCAATTAAAGAGTAGCTGGCACATATTATAAGAAAAAGAAATGTTAAGGCATGTGTGGTTGTGCCTGGAAACACCTTAAAATATACTCACCTTTAACCTTGTATAGTACTTACCTTTCGCTTTTGGTGTAGTGTTTCAATCTAGCTAACATACTGCAGCATGTTTATTGTAGTGGGTTGACCTCTCGGTATAGCATGTCTCAATTTGAGTATATTTTAAGGTGGCTAAATGGTCATGGTGTTACATAGTAATATTGATTTCATACCTTTAGTATGCTTAAAACTTTTTGTAAAATCAGATATAACAGGCAAAGTGAGTTTCTTCAAACACAGACTTATGAAACATTTTCATATGGATTTAAACAATATTTTATTTTTAATTCAAGGGTACCTTTGTCACACTTTCAAGTTATTTATGATTTGAAACCCATATGATTATATCAGTCATCTGAATAGCAATTACACTGTCATGTTTCCAATACATAAGCATACTTTTGCTGTTGCCTCTCTGATTTTACAATATGTTAAATAATTTTTATTTTCATTAGTGAAATCACTTGACGTCCATCGGTCCGTCACTCCTGTAAAATGGACTTCTTCATGTTGCTAGTGAGAAGCTATATATATTTTCAGAAGTCTAGATTAAGCATGAGTAATCCTGAGCAAAACAGGAGTAATCCTGAGCAGACGCCAGAAAAGAGGGACACACCTGTATCCAGCACTGAGCAGACGCCAGAAAAGAGGGACACACCTGTATCCAGCACACACAGTCTGCCATCATCTCCATTTTCATTATCACAGGCCATGCAGACTCCATCACAAGCTTCTTCCTTGGTACTGACTTCAACACTTCATTCTGGGCTTTATTTATCTATTTTACATAGAATAAAGTTTCCATAAATAAATACAATGTTCATAAATAAACAGAATCATTTTTTGCTGTTTACTTACTGACATTTGGCTAATTTTCCAATAGATTTTACTCCACTCTGCTTCTAGTATTAGCACCTATTAGCACCCTAACACCTTAGTAGCTAGATATTATATTTTCAGGTTAAACCGCAGCAAACTCCTGAAAAGAGGGGCATTCATATGTCCAGCATACAGAGTCCAGGTCCATCTCCAGCCAAAATCTCTAAACAGCCTAATAAAGCCACCTAAGAGGAATTAACGAAAAACTTACACACTTTCCATGATGATATGGACACAAAACTCAAAGCAGCCCTTTATTCATTGACGTGCGGTGAAGTAGATGTTGCAAAAGAAGAACTGAAGAGAGTCCGCAGAACATGCTCAGCTTTTGTTGGTCAATCATCATTTATTCTATCTGACAACGTAATAAAAACAGCTGCTTTAAAGCAGAAGGTCTGTGGTTTAGACGACTACAATTTGCGCCTTCACAGGCAGAACAATGACTTAAGAGAACAAGTTAAAGATTTAAAGAAGGAGTTAGACTGCAGGGATTTGCAGAGTGATGATAGTGAACTAAAAACACCTGGGCTAACGCTGAAAGTGTCAGCCCTAGAGGACTACAATGTGCGCCTCCTAAGACAAAACAGTGACTTAAGGGAACAAGTTAAAGATCTTAGAAAGGACATAGAGTGCAAGGATTTGCCGTGTGACATGTTTGAGGATGAGATGGAGACTACTTGTAGTGATACTCCTGATGTCAGCTCTGCATTAAATCAACCTGAACAAAAAGACTCTACAGCTGCAAGCAGTCCACACTAGGAAAACAAGCAAAATTAAACTTCAGACTTAATTTTTAATGTTGTTTTAATGTGTACAGTGTGCATTACTTTGGCATAGTAGATAGTATGCAAAAAAGTTATTATATTTGAAAATAGACAGACTAGAATTTATCTTCCCATATCCTTGTAACTTTCAGCTTTTGTTTTGAATTACACTTATTTCATAAGAATGTTGTTTTAATGTGTACAGCGTGCATTACTTTGGCATAGTAGATAGTATGCCTGGCATTTAAAAAAAATGCCTTCCTTTATCTTTGTAACTTTCAGCTTTTGTTTTGATTTACACTTATTTGATAAGAATGTTGTTTTTATGTGCACAGTATATAGAAGATAGTATGCCTGGCATTTAAAAAATGCTGCCTTTCTCTCGCACATAATTTGAATGCTTTGTTTTTCCTTAAATGTTATGTCTCGCTTGTTACATGCGTAGTGATTAGTATACTTTGCTTTATATTAAATGTTATGTTTCACTCAAGATGTGTTGCATGGAATGTATCAATTAATCCCATGATTAAAGTTATTATATTTGAAAATAGACAGACAATAACTTATCTTCCTGTATCCTATTTAGCTTTCAGTTTTTGTTTTGACACTTAAAGAAATTATCGATTTTTGCATAAGATAAGAATGTTTGGGCAAATGTAGGTGGCTCTATTAAAACTCTTTCTCAAACTTTGGCATTACTTCACATTGATGTTTTTGTACCCCTCGCCACCCCCCATGAATGGTGGGGCATATAGATTTGGTCTTGTCCGTGCGTCTGTTGGTGTGTCCATACGTACCGTCTGTCTGTCCAAAGTTTGCGACGTGCCTAGCTCAAAAAGTATTTAGTATAAATTGATTCAACTTTGCTAGAGTCTTTATCATGATATGAACTTGTGCACCTTCTATTTTTTGTCTGCCTCCATCCCCTATTTCCAGAGTTATTGCACCTGAAATAGTCAGAAATGCACATTTTCACCTTGAGATGCACCTAGCTCAAAAAGTCTATGATATAAATGGATTAAAACTTGCATGAGTCTTTTTCATGATATAAACTTGCGCACCTCTTATTTTTTGGCTGGCTCCAGCCCCTATTTTTTCAAATGTACCAGTAGGGGCACACCCTGTGTCCTACAGACACATTCTAGTTTACAACTTTATCTGATACTTTAAAAATTATCTCCATTTTACTCTCTTGTTTTCTCGTTAGAAATAAGCAGTGCATCATGTATATTGTTTAAAAATACATTTAAGACATTTCCTTTGTAAAATTTGTAATGATCTGTTTGTATGCCAAGGTCAAAATACATTCTCATGTACTTTCTCATCACATACAGTCCTGAATTTGATACTTTATTTGCATATCCATCCTTTTTGTAGGTGGAGTAGGGAGAAATCTTCTAAACTGGAATTTGACAATATAGATATGTGATGAGAAGGTACTTTTGTTCCTCGTTTGGCAAAATTAGGTTTTACTGTTATTTTGACCTTGGCATTTTTATTTTGTATGTTACTAATAAAAAAAAAGTTTTAGGTTCAACACCAGTTAAACATTGTACACTGTTGTAACACAAGAGAGGAAATAAACTTTCAGTATGAACAGGAGAAACAGAGAAAGAGAAAGAAAGAGGGCAGCCAGGCTGTCTCAGGTATGTTCAGTATACCCTCCAGTGCTTTAATGACTGACTTCCGTATTTCTTTAAAAAAGAGAGAGAAACTTTAATACTGTCAGTATGAGCAAGAAACTTGGCTCCATATGTATTATGGAGTAGATTAACCATCTGCTTGGAAATTAAATTTGCTTCTTTATTTATTTTATATAAATTGACTACTTTTTATACTTAAGGTGGTTTATATTTTACAGGAAAAAGACCATGGAGAGAAGCAGTTGCCCATGAAACAAAACCAAGTCAACCCATGTACAGGAAAAACACAAAATCCATCCAAACGACCGGCTTTGGGCTTAGAAACTGGCATTAGTCGTAGTACTTCTAAATCGGGCACACTACATGGACTACATTGTCAAGCTGAAATGGTACTTTAACTTTTTTTTTGGTTACTTAGCAATCATATAAAGTGTGACATTTGTGTTTAGACTTTAAGATAGAAGTATAAAATGTATCCCATAAGAAAATTTATAAATGTATTATTCCTATATTATACCTTTTTATCTACCCTTTTATACTACCTTTTAAATAAAACATCTTAAGTATAAAAAGTTTTTATACTTAAGATGTTTTATATTTTACAGGGGAGAGACCATGGAGAGAAGGAGTTGCCCCTGAAACAAAACAAAGTCAACCTATGTACAGGGAAAACACAAAATGCAGTCAAAGGACCTGCTTCGGGTTTAGAAACTGGTATCAGTCCAAGTACTTCTAAACTATCTGGACATTGTCAAGCTGAAATGGTACTTAAATATTACTTTCACATTTTCACATAGAAAGTTGCTTCAACATTACTTATTACAATTTATATTCAAGACACATGTAACATAAGCTGAAATAAGTCTGTTTGTCTGTCTTTCTTTCTCTCAGTTTTACAAAATTGAACATATTAAGAACAAAACTTAATTTAACTCTGTTGTCAAGCAACACCTGCATTCATTCCTTATATTAATTTATAAAAGATGAATGAAATATTGACTACTTTTTATACTTAAGTGGGTTTATATTTTACAGGGGAAAGACCAAGGAGAGAAGCAGTTGCCCATGAAACAAAACCAAGTCAACCCATGTACAGGAAAAACACAAAATCCAACCAAACGACCTGCTTTGGGTTTAGAAACTGGCATCAGTCATAGTACTTCTAAATCGGGCACACTACATGGACATTGTCAAGCTGAAATGGTATTTTAAATTTTTTGGGTTAGTTAGCAATCATATAAAAAGTGTGACATATAAAGTGTCCCTTAACATTTTGCATGAGGTTTTCAAGACGCATATGATATAGGCTTCACCTCTCATTAGTTTTTCTTCACACATTCACAGATACGGACTTCAAAAAGGTCATAGCTGCATAACTTAATAATTTTATAATTTATACACAAATGACAAACAATATCTCCTTCTTCAGCTCTCTTGTAAAAATGGTATTTTTATGATTTCAGACTGTTGGTGTACATGAATATTCATTCCATGGAATCAACATTGATGACGTTCTTCGTGGGGAGATAGATATCCAAATAATGGATTACACATGTCAACTGTTAAGAGCGCAATACCAGTGTCAATATGGAATGCTTACACCGTCCTACTTGTACTCACTTGTGACTAATGGACAGAAAATAGCTGGAAAAATTCCTAAAAATGTTAAAGCAGTACAAATGCATTATACTGCAGGACATTATGTCAACTAGAAACAATGAGAGAATTATTCTATTTGATAGTTTACCATCTCATAATCACTTGAAAGATATTATCCCACAACTAAATTTGCTATATGAAAACTTTAACATAAATGGAATAGAGTACACAACACCACAACATCAAGGGACAACTACACTGTGTGGAATATTTGTGGTTGCAAATGCTGTTTTCTTGCTGAATGATATAGATCCACACAAACATACTCTCATGTTGGCTAGAATGCGTTCCCATTTTCACCTGTGTTTAATAAATGGTGAAGTTACCGTCTTCCCATCTACTGATTACTCCTCATTACTAAGTTCATATTTTACAGAC
Source organism: Mercenaria mercenaria (assembly GCF_021730395.1). NCBI lineage: Eukaryota > Metazoa > Mollusca > Bivalvia > Venerida > Veneridae > Mercenaria > Mercenaria mercenaria. Next base: position 40,459 of record NW_026461759.1, read on the forward strand.
CAAATGACTCGATTCCAGAACAAAAGGAGAACTGATGATGACAACAAACATATGATAGGTACCAACAAAAACGTTAAACAACAAAAAAGAGATAATCCAATATATAGACAGCATGAGAATGATCTGATAAAAATGCGAAGAGCAGATGACACACACAGAAAACATGAAAATGAACAAAGGATGATAAATAGAAATCAAAAGAGGAAAAATGCTGAGTACAGAAAGGATGAAAATGTGCAAAAGAAGTGAAACCAGACGTGAAAAAAGAAATGACACTGAGTACAGAAAGGATGAAAACGTGAAAAGAAATGAAACCAGAAGTGAAAAAAGAAATGACACTGAGTACAGAAAGGATGAAAACGTGAAAAGAAATGAAACCAGAAGTGAAAAAAGAAATGACACCGAGTACAGAAAGGATGAAAAGGTGAAAAGAAATCGAACCAGAAGTGAAAAAAGAAACGACACCGTGTACAGAAAGGATGAAAACGTGAAAATAAATCGAACCAGAAGTGAAAAAAGAAACGACACCGAGTACAGAAAAGATGAAAACGTGAACAGAAATCGAACCAGAAGTGAAAAAAAATATGATACCGAATACAGAAAAGATGAAAACGTGAAAAGAAACCGAGCCAGAAGTGAAAAGAGGAAAGACAACAGCTATAGATGTAAAGAATATGAAACTAAGCAACAAAAAAGAAAAGGAGTTACAGACAGAGACAAACTTATAGAAAAATTTCATAAAACAGTAGCATGTGGACCAGTAATAGTCTGTCAGTTGTGCAAACAGTTGTGGTACAAACATAGTGTATTTAAAGGAAAAAGCATTATAAACGGAAAATCTGTAAATGAAATGATAAAACAGGTTATCAATGAAAATGACACATGTTATATGACTTATGAAACAGTTCACTCAGATGATACTTGGATTTGTAACACATGCTTATCCTATGTTAAGAAAAACAAAATACCACCTACTTCTTTTCTGAATAAAATGACATACCCATACCAGGGTCCACTCAAACACCTGAATGTTCTTGAACAGCTATTAATAGCTCCTGTATTACCATTTCTACGGCTTCAACAGGCAAATGTTGGAAAGCAGTATCGCATAAATGGAAACATTGTACTTGTACCAGCTGATGTTAGAAATACTGTTACTTCTCTTCCTAGATTGACATCTGATACAGGAACAATAAAGGCAAAACTGAAACGAAGACTGCGATACAAGCATCATGTCTACAGTATGAATGTTCGACCTGAGAAGCTACGTGAAGCAATTACATTTCTCAACAAAACCTCAAAACTTTATCAAGAACACAATATATTGTTAGATGAAAACTTCAGTGAAGACGATATTTTAGGCATACAAAATGAAAAAGGTACAGATAACGAAGACACTGCTAATGTTGATGTTGATATGAGCATTGACGAAGAGACAGGGTGTTTAGATGATAGTACAGATAATAATCTCAGTAATATAGATGATACAAACATTGCTGTGAATGCAGCACGAAAGGAACTTCAAAGCCATGAGAATGGTCAGTCTGAACAAATACATGATACAGACAGTGATGCTTGGAGTGAGTTTGACCCATCAGATACAACTATTGATAGTCCAGGAATACAAGACACAATGCTATCCTCTCCAGACTTTGTAGAGCCATCAGAAAAAGATTTTGTTTACAACTTTGCTCCAGGGGAGGGAAGAACACCAATAAGTGTATTTTTAGAGCCAAATGTTGAAGAACTATCATTTCCTGCAATATTCTGTGGTCAAACCAGAACTTCTAACAGTGAAAGAATGGTACCAGTGTCATACTCTGAAATAATAAGGTCAGAGCTAAGAAATCAGGATCGAAAAGCTGCCCTTAGCATTGAAAACATATTCTTCAAAACCAAAAAGTTGCAAATGAAGCAGATAATTGACCAAACTCAAATAGCTATACGCAAATCTAAAACAAAGGGTCAAAGTTTAACAGCTGAAGATGTTCGAGGTGACTCTGCAAAACAATTCATTTATCTAGACAAGGCATTCAAATTTATGGCAGGCATTAGGGGATCACCATCATATTTCCAGGCAGTTTCAAAAGATCTTTATGCCAGCTTTGTCCAGCCACCTTTATTTGTAGTCTGTCTGCAGCAGAAACCAAGTGGAATCATTTACTTAGCATCCTATCTCATATCGTAGATAACAATCCATGCACACAGGAGGAAGCTGCCAACTTTGATTGGCCAACAAAATGTAGACTTATACAATCTGATCCTGTCACTTGTGCTCGTCATTTCGATTATTCAGTAAATAAGTTTATCAATGACTTCATGCTGGATAATTCAAACCCTATTAGTAAAGTAGGAGATTATTTCTACAGGGTAGAATACCAGCAAAGGGGCTCACCGCATATTCACATGCTTATCTGGTGTGAAGAATCTCCATTGTTTGGACAAGATGACACAAAGGAAGTTACTGAGTTCATAGATTCCTACATCACATGTGAACTACCACCAGAAACAGACCCCATCATGAGAGAGCTTGTAAAACTTCAAACACACCGTCACACTCATACATGTAAAAAAAAAATCAAAGAAAATTTGTCGTTTTGGATTTCCGAAACCGCCAATGGATAAAACTTGTATTCTGGAACCATTAAATCCTGATTCTGATAAGGCTACCCATCTCGCCAACTACAAAAAAATCCAAGAATACCTCAATGTATTGCATGATACTGATGAAACAGTAACATTCCGTAACTTTTTACAGTCATTATCTTTATCCATGGAAAACTACATATGCGCAGTGAGAGCATCCATCAAAACAACAACTGTATTCTTAAAACGAGACCTGTCAGAATGCCGGATAAACAGCTACAAGATATTTTGAGAGCATGGAGAGCAAATATAGACTTACAATATGTTATCGATGTTTATGCATGTGCATCATACATTACTGCATATGTAACAAAATCTCACAGAGGTATGAGTGAACTTCTGAGGAATGCTGCAGCTGAAGCACGTAAAGGGAATTTAGAAGTCAGACAGCAAGTACGGGCTATAGGAAATAAGTTCCTGAATGCTGTTGAAATCAGTGCCAAGAAGCTGTATATATCTGCCTAGGATTGCCTATGAGAAAATCTACACGCCAAGTTATATTTGTAAATACCTCTCCTCCTGAGGAAAGAGTCTCTCTGCTGAAGCCATCTCGTGAACTTGAGAAATTAGATGATGATTGTGAAGACATTGAATGTTCAAATATGTTGACAAGATATGCAGAACGTCCAAAAACTATGGAAACCATAACACTGGCTAATTTTGCAGCTAATTATACAATAAGACAAATCAGTTCTGTGCAGAGAAGAACTGTCTTGTCTGAACTTAACACTGAAGGTTTATTACCTGAACAAACCATGTCTGATAATGAAGACAACCCCTCTGATCTTTCAAAGGAACAGACGCAAATGTGTAAAAAGGTAAAAAAAAAACAAGAATTATTCGATATGTCCACTTCAACTCAGATACTGATGAAGAGAAGTATTATAGGGAACAAATTATGCTTTTCTTACCGTGGAGAAAGGAAGACAAAGATTTGATTGATGGTTTCCAGTCATACAAGGAGAGATATGAGCATATGAAAGAAAAACTGGAGGAGGAGAGTATGCATTATGAGCCATACAGAAAACAAGTTGATGAAGCAGAGACACGTCTTAATGAAGACACAGATATGCAGGATATCTGGGACACTATTGCACCTGTAACAGAACATACAGATGGGTTACCAGATCAGTCTGTACCTCCTCCTGTCACTGAAGACCAACAGTATGATATTGGTCAAGATCTTGGTCTGCCAGCATCTACATGCACTCGAGAAGAAATACATAAAACCTATGAACTCCCAGATCATAAATAAAGACAACACATGAGATCTCTTAACAAGGAACAAATAGAATTTGTTTATGATACTATCCATCAGCTCAAGACATCTGACAAACCAGTTTATCGCTTTCTCAGCGGAGGAGCTGGTTGTGGCAAAACCCATGTGCTAAAAGGTCTGTACCAAACAGCAGTGAAATTCTACCTGGAAAAGACTTTTCTACTAGCCCTGTCCTACTCATGGCACCAACAGGAAAGGCTGCTTATCATATAAGGGGGAGTACCATTCACAATGCTATGAAGATAGCAGCCAACCAGAAGCTGGAATATAGGCCCCTACCATCCAGTACATTAAACACATTCAGAAATTTGCTTGGTGATGTTAAACTGATCTTTATTGATGAAATCTCCATGGTTGGCTTCAGAATGTTTCACTTTATCCATCTTCGCCTTCAGGAGTTAAAACAGTCGAAAGAAGACTTTGGTGGTATCTCAATTATTGTTATAGGAGACCTTTTCCAGCTTAAACCAGTCCATGATTCGTACATTTTTCAGCAGCCAAACAGTTCGTATATGCCATTAGCAACAAGTCTGTGGTTTGAACATTTCCCTATGTACGAGCTCACACAAATAATGAGACAAAGAGAATGTAGAGATTTTGCCTTACTTCTGAACATACTACGTGAAGGTAATCATACAGATAAAGACATTAGCAATCTGAACAGTCATATAGTCAACCAGCAAAGTGATAAATACCCTCATGAGGCACCACATCTATTTACAACCAACAATTGAGTTGACTTACACAATTTCTCAGCATTACAGTACAGCAAATAATCAGTTACCAAATATTGTGCAGTTAGTTGAGGGATGTGTGTATGACCTTACTGTCAACTTGGACACAACTGATGGTCTCACCAATGGTGCAACTTGCACTGTGATGAAGTTCAATCGTAGTAGCAATAACCCAGTCGGCCCTGTATGGGTTAAGTTCAATGACGATCAAGCAGGACAGAGTTTACGCACAGGTGCCACAATGAGAAATTTTGACAGGTCATGGACACCATTACCACCAGTTTCACGTCAGTTCCCAGCTGGATACAAAGGTCAAGCACAGGTACAACGACTTCAGTACCCACTTAGACCAGCTGCAGCAAAAACTATCCATAGGTCGCAGGGTGATACAATGGACACTATAGTTGTAGACTAGACAAATAGTAGAAAGGTTGATCACATACACTATGTCGCACTGAGCAGGGTTACAAACACAAAAGGGCTAAATATTCTTAACTTACAGCCAAACAAAATTTCAGTCAACATTCATGTTAAGCAAGAAATGGAAAGGCTCAGAATTAACAAATTAAAGCCAACGTTAACGTTTTTGTATAATGTTTTATCTGATAACAAAATTGGATTTCTGAATGCTAGATCTCTTCATCGCCACATTGAGGATGTGAGGTGTGATCTTAATATTCAGTCTTGTGGTATGTTCTGCTGCTGTGAATCCAGATTTACCGCTCAAGATACAGAGGCAGATACAGCACTTAAAGGCTTCTATCAGTACAGGCAAGATGCGAATGTGACTGGAAATTAAAGACCTTCCCATGGTATGGTACTATACACTAAGAAACCTCTCCAACCAGTGAATATATCACACTACCCAGTTGAAATCATTCTTGTGGAGCTGACCAACATTAAAGTTATATTTGTCTACAGACCACCATCAACAAATATTAAAATCTTGTTACATGCCTTAACAGCTGCCCATAACCAGCATCTTCAAAACTGCAACACCATTCTCATGGGTGACTTCAATGTGAATTTCAAAGAAGTTTCACCACAAAAGTTGGCGCTTCAGAAATTTACTTCAGAACATGGCTATCACCAACATATCAGTCAGCGAACCACTGACTGCCAGTCAACACTAGATCTAATATTCAGTAATATGACAGCTGTGCAGACTGGTATTTTGGAGATGTACTTCACAGATCACAAGGCTGTCTGGATTGCTGTATAAGCATAGGTTAGACATGTGACTAAACTTAGCTATACATCCACTGACAAATATGCAATTCAGGCAGCATCCATTGTTTTTAACGTTAGCTCTTGTTTTCATGTTTTTGAAATTACTGTCATGATATTTGAATCATACAAGCAATTCTTTAACAAAAACTTTTCTTTTAATAAACTCTCAACAGGTTTTTTGGATTTTTTTTTAAGATTAACTTCCCTTAGTTGTCACTATAAATAACTTAGTAAAAGTATATTGTAACTTTTTTATAATTGACCGTAGAGAAAAACCAAGACCACTTTTCTGTGGTACAACATAGATGTTACTTCCAAATTTTAGATTTATTTTAAGGTATCTCTACCTGGTAAGGAGTTTTTATGTGGATTTAGAAAAACAAAATAATTACAATAATTACTTAACAACCACAAAATTAAAATTCCATTTACAAATACAGGTGCTAGTGTAAATAAATTTTCTGTGACTGGCGTATATTGTGACATTCTGGCACTATTGTTCTATTTTAAAATGTCATTGACAACAAGTTTTCTATTGATCTTTGCCGGACTTATGTCGACATGTGGGAATATATCCAGCACTGTGAGTTATCTGAAAAACAAATAAGATTTACAAAATCAAGTGTTAAATAATAAAATTTCCTTAGAAAGCATTTTAACAAACAGGATAAGCCTGAAATTGCAGTTACAGGTAAGATCATGTTCAAAGTAAATTTAAACTAAATTTGTTAATTTCGATCGTGCGTAAAATTTTGAGAAGACTTTGGAAAATACTCAAAATTTGTAGGGGCTACAGCCTGTATTCAGATTTCAGAGGCAAATTCATTAGTAAACAAAATCAATGTGTGCTTAAAAAGGAAATTAACAAATTAAAAAAAAACGAGATCGACTTAATTTATCACATTTTGATTTTTTCTTTTTTCAAAAAATACGTTTGAAAATGGGGGCCGAAAAAAGGGGGACGAAATGACCAATTGTAAATCGCTAAGTGGGACGAAATGACCAAATCGGGGACGAGTTGACTAGGGGACGAGTTGACTGTAAATCGTTTGTTGTGGGCCTACTTTGCAAATGCGTGGCTCTGGGGCTTTGTTTTTTTCCCAAGACGTCTACCCTTACCTATTCTTTTGCTCCCGGAATTAAGTCGCAGGATTTCTCAACGATTGAATTGTTTGGTCAGCGTGGTATGCTACTACAGTACCACAATTTAGCACAACATAGTCACAGAAAAACATCTCACAAATTTTAAAGATGGCGCAAAAACTGCAACAGCTTTGGAAACCAATAGAAATACTCGAATCATTTGACCATCGGTCTCACAATAACCAATCAAATATGCCAATACAAAATGGTCTCCTGCGATGGCCGACTTTTGAATAATGCGACAGATAACCAGCAACTTCATGTAAAAGCTGATTGGCTGAGGTATCTTCGGTAAACAAACATGGCGGCGCATGAGATCTAATGTCAATCTTGAGACTGTACTTTCTCAATATTTAGGCGTTTTCAATTAAAACTGGCAGTAACATATATGAAGTTTCATTTTAAATGGTATAGTTTACTGGTCTTGATTGTATTTATATGTAAAGTTGACGCAAGTCGGAAAAAATACACGTAAATGTTGTCTTACGATTCATTCGTCCCGTTCAGTTCGTTCCCATTTTTACAATTGGTCCGACTTTCCATGTAGAAATTTACACATACTGCCTTTTAAACATTATTTTTTATACAATGTGTACAAATTAGTTAGAAACAAATACACTGGCAATTTTTATTGACTATCCTAGCTTTTCTACATGATCATTGTTTGTAATTTAATATTCATTTATTTTCTATTTCATTTTCAGCATACTATGAATTTGAAGAATAATTAAAGCTAAGTCATACTCACCAAAGTATTTGCATCACACATAAGTCTGCTTTTTAAAAAAAAAGAACTTTTGAGATTTATAATTAGATGTGCCCCAACATAGCCCGCCCGCTTAGCTCAGTAGGTAAGAGCGTTGGTCTACGGATCTCGGGGTCGCGAGTTCGATCCTCGGGCGGGGCGTATGTTCTCCTTGACTATTTGATAAACGACATTGTGTCTGAAATCATTAGTCCTCTACCTCTGATTCATGTGGGGAAGTTGGCAGTTACTTGCAGAGAACAGGTTTGTACTGGTACAGAATCCAGGAATACTGGTTAGGTTAACTGCCCGCCGTTACATGACTGAAATACTGTTGAAAAACGGCGTTAAACCCAAAAACAAACAAAAACATTTACTACAAATGTTTTTAATATATCTTGTAATATCTAATTGATTTACAAAAAAAATGATCTGAAGAAATGTCAGATTGTATGCTTTATTAGATTTTTTTTAAGCGAAAACAAATCCTAAGTCAAACTTTTTTCTAGGGGCCTCCGTGACCGAGTGGTTAAGATCGCTCAGACTTCAAATCACTTGCCCTTCATCGATATGGGTTCGAGCCTCACTCTTGGCGTTGAATTCTTCATGTGAGGAAGCCATCCAGCTGACTTACAGTGGTTCTACCCAGGTGCCCGCTCGTGACGAAATTGCACGGAGGGCCACCTTGGGTCTTTCTCCGCCATTAAAGCTGGAAAGTCACAATATGACCTATATCATCATATGTCGGTGCGACGTTAAATCCAACAAACTTTTTTCTGGAAGTTAGAAAATATCAAAGTCAAACTTTCGCCTCTCACGAAGAAACAAAAATTCTAAGCCCAACTTTACGGCTCTGCTTGTCTTACATGAATTGGTTGCGCCTGATATTTTAAAGATTATGCCTGGTTTTCTTGCGATTTACGCCCGTAAGTAAAATAGAATTACCAGTCCTGCACCTTTACGCTTGGTTCTTGTCACATAACAACCCATTATCGTCACGGCCTGGTTTATGCTTCAAAACCAAGTGTAGTACGTCTCATTATTTCATAAGGGCCACTGGGACTGGTCTAAAACATGATTAGTTGGAGAAAAAAATGAATCTTGGAGGAAATAAATTGAAATATGCCTCTTCTTTGGAGCCTTTCACACAGCACCCATTTGATAAAAACAGCACAATTGCAACAACATCTACACCACACATCTAAAGAAAGTATACACATTAGAAAAAAAAAACTAGCTTTAAATTACTAAGGTATATCTAAATTTTTAGAGATATCTGTGATATCTAAACAAAGAAAAATATTCAAATGACAAATCTTGTGTGAAACTGCTAGCCAGATGTTACAATAATTTTACACAAATGGTCCTTGTGTGACCCTCTACCAAGATTGTTCAAAACATTTCCATTAGTGAGCAAATCAGTTAAATTTATGTCACATTTTTTTTTAATTTCTGAAAGAAAATTAATGAAACTCTTTTCATTCCTAATTAAAGAGGTCCGCCAACATTTACTGCAGAAATATCTGGTAATATTTAATTTATTTAAAAGAAAAACCAGAAAAAGTCAAATTTACCACTAAGTTTTTTTCAAAGTATAATGTCCCTATCTTAAAAAATAGTCAAGGGTCAAAATTTCCGCAACTGAAAATGTCTAAGTAGAACTTCTCCGCATTATGAAATTGTCAGAGTCAGAATTTCCGCAACTGAGAAATATGTTTAAGTGTCATTATTCAGCATGTTTTCCGTAAAAACAAAACAATTTTTTTGCAGAAACTGAAGGTTTCAGGAATTTTTCCGATTTTCTCCACTTGAAATGCAGTGCGGAAATCTGAGCAAAGGGCGATCAAGTAGACTAAAACTTTACTAGATTTCAAAGTAATGTTTTTCATTATTCCTTTGTATCCATACTTTGTTTTACTCTTGTTTTGGGGCTTGTAGGAGTGTACAAATTTTTAAGTGGAAAAAGTCCGTGTTGTAAAAATTACTAAGTGCCAAAATTCCGTCTACAAAATTTGACTAAGTCGAAAAAGTCCGTGTCTACCAAAATGACGTGTGGGTTGCAGCAGGAAAATAATGAGAGTTCACACGGAAAACTAAATTTATCCGCACGGAAAAATGAAAGTCTCCGTACGGACTCCAGAAAGAATCCGTGTCCGTGTCAATTTCACACGGAATATTGCAATTCCTGCTCAATTCCTGCCCAATGACGCGCCTTTTCCAGGCGGATTCCGTCTGGACTTTTCGTACAGGAGTGCTTATTACAATGTAAAATAAAGGTGGATACTCAAATTGTAATAATTATTACAAAACGTGCCACAGTGCTTATTACAATGTAAAATAAAAATCGCAACCCGTTTAGTAATAAAGTTGCTAAATGTTAAAAATTTCTGGGTTAGTTGAAACACTTTGTGTCATAGTTTTAAGGTTCACTATGTGACTAAAAGTGAAGGATGTGAAGATGTAATGTGCCATACTTATACAAATCAAGGTAATAATTATTACAAAACGTGTCACAGAGCTTATTACAATGTAATATAAAAATCGCAACACGTTTAGTAATAAAGTTGCTAAATGTTATACATTTCTGAGTTAGTTGAAACACTTTGTGTCATAGTTTTAAGGTTCACTATGTGACTAAAAGTGAAGGATGTGAAGATGTAATGTGCCATACTTATACAAAAGTAAAAGAGCAAGTAGTTACAAAATCAAGGTGGATACTCAAATTGTAATAATTATTACAAAACGTGTCACAGTGCTTAATACAATGTAAAATAAGAATCGCAACCCGTTTAGTAATAAAGCTGCCAAATGTTATAAACTTCTGAGTTAGTTGAAACACCTTGTGTCATAGTTTTAAGGTTCACTATGTGACTAAAAGTGAAGGATGTGAAGATGTAATGTGCCATACTTATACAAATCAAGGTAATTATTATTACAAAACGTGTCACAGTGCTTATTACAATGTAAAATAAAAATCGCAACACGTTTAGTAATAAAGTTGCCAAATGTTATACATTTCTGAGTTAGTTGAAACACTTTGTGTCATAGTTTTAAGGTTGACTATGTGACTAAAAGTGAAGGATGTGAAGATGTAATGTGCCATACTAATACAAAAGTAAAAGAGCAAGTAGTTACAAAATCAAGGTGGATACTCAAATTGTAATAATTATTACAAAACGTGTCACAGTGCTTATTACAATGTAAAATAAAAATCGCAACCCGTTTAGTAATAAAGTTGCCAAATGTTTTAAATTTCTGAGTTAAATGAAACGCATTTGTGTCATACTTCTAAGGTTCACCATGTGAATAAAGTGAAGGAGGAAAAAATGTCACAAGCCTTAGAATTGAAAATATGGCTTCTGTTTATAATGTATAAAATTAAAGGTACCGGTAGTTAGAATAAGAAAGTGAACACCCAGGAACGAGTTTCGCTCTTTGCTGATGTATGAGCAATTTCGAAAGCACTCGTAGTCAGATTTGACCGCTCCACACTACACCACATGAATCTGGCGTAGGTAGAAAAACATGTTGTAATACAGACAGAACAGCAACGTCTGTTACAGAGCTTGTCAGAAAAATGTTTTGAAATTAACTGTACACTATAAATAATATACATCGATCAGATCATGCTTTGAGTAGTCAAAGAATTCCATTCTAAGTATTTTTTGTTATTTTCAGCAGACATGGTGGCCAATGATATAATCATCATTTGACGCTACATCATATTATTGTTTTACAAAACGAACTAAATAGCAATAAAGCTTATACATATAGATCGAGTTCTTCTGTTGAACATAATTTGGTAACTGATCAAAACACTTATTAAGGTAATTTAAGCTCTTGTACTAATAAAGATAAGTTCAAGTTAGTAACTTGTTTAACTACTATAAAAACCAATGCAAAAAGATAGGCTGACTGATTTTATCAAATTTTACCAATTTTATTACACTTTACTAAATGTTATTAAATTTTAAACAATATAAACTTTAAGTTAAATAAAACTAATAGAAATGGCCTCAAGATTACTTTGTAAATGACACAATTAGAACATTAAAAACAAACATTAAAAGTTAGGCCAGCATTCTTTATGTATGTGTAAGGGACCAAGGGTGGCATACCGTGCACGATCTGCGTATATGAAAGAGGCCATCATAGGAAAGTCCAGTAGTGATGGTGTACAGTAAAAAACCAGTAGTTCAACAAAACACCACGAAATTTAGGCGTTACGCACACAAGAAAAAAAAACAAAAAAAAAACGCGCGTTCTGCATTCATTATTATAGCGAAACAGTGCTTTATCACTATGTATACACGATGGGCGGTTAAACGTCGGGCGTAATAATTTTACGAGGTCGCAGCCCGAGTGAAATTATTTAGGACGACGTTTTACCGCCCGAGTGTATAAACAGTGGTAAAGCCCTGTTTTGATATAAATTATTTTTTCGATTTTAATGTGTTCTTTATTGTAAAATTCATATCAAATATAATGGAACTGTTTCTTCGCGCAAGCATGACGCCAATAGTAGCTGTTTTCTTATGCACGTCAGGAACGGAAACAGTAATACGTCTTGCGGCAGAGTTCATTTCGGGCGAAAATTATTGCGAATTATTCAGCAAAGCGAATAACTTACTCAGTATGTGTGTAAATTAATCAACACATTTGTGCAATGTGATATTTCGTTTAAAACATGTTATTAAGTAAATTATTTCATGCAATTTGAAAGCGCTATTTCTTGATGCGTACATGGCGCTAAATATCACGTTGACGTGACGTCAACACTACAGTACTGATGTCTGTTATGCAGGTAAAAGTGTTGATATGGAAAATCCTATCCTTCCGAGACAGATTCCAAGAGGAGTCGGATGTGTGGTGGTTATCTGGAAGCAAAACTTGGACCATTTAGTCAACCCAGTAAAAGATGAAGGCAACCGCATACAATGCATTGAATGAACTCGTTAAATGATGGGAAAACACCTTTACTTCTCTCTGTATATCTTCCATCAAAACGTTTACGTAATAATGCTGATAATTTTTGTGAATGTATAGGTGAAATAGTTTTGAAGTATAGAAACACTCACTCAATTGTTATTGGCGCCGATGTTAATGAACATATTTCTCTCGTAGCACCTCAAGAAAGGCGATTAAGTTATCTTATGGATTTTATTCAAGAGAATGAACTTTCTTACACGAACTATGGTAAAACTTTTATTCATGGCAATGGGGTCGATTATTCTGAAATTGACTATTTTTGCACAATGTCGCTGAGAATTGAGTCGTACCCAATAAGCGTGTAATATCCAACTTAAATACAAAATTAATGTATCAGATCATTATCCAATATCATTTAGCATATCATGGAATTTTTCTATAAAGAGTTCAGTAAGCAATAATTCGGACACTAATGCTCGTTTAAGAAAGCCTGTGAAATGGGAGACGATTAATCTTAATACCTACAAAGAAGAAGTTAGTAATAAGATTTTGAGTATATGGATCGAACGTGATGTTGTATCTGACAAAACTGTTATTGATATTTGTGAAACACTGGTTTCTTTGTCGGCACAGGGTTTAGGTAGAAAGAAATATCATGCTAATCCAAAGTTGAAAATATGGACTGAGGAGATTTCAACTAAAGTTTATGAATTGAAGACAACGTATTGCACTTGGCGGGATGCTTGCAAACCTATGAATGTTAAAATAGTCTATTTATTGAAAATAAACGTGCAAAAAAAAAGGATCTTCGTTCCGCCTATAGGCGTGAACTCGCTAAAAAGGACACAGACTTCAAACAGAAAATTATTGATAGTCGAACAAGCGACCCAAAACTCTTTCATAAGTTAGTAGAATCACAAGATCGACTGCTAGTTCTTTGATTTCGGATCTTCATGTCACCATCACTAACAACAACATATTCTTCCATCATAAAATCAAATACAAACAAATCAACAACGTTTTTTGACGCGTCTTCGCAAACCGAAACTGCCGCCACTAAACCAACACTACCACCAGCTGTACAAAATGTTCCCAGGTATTCAAATACGCCGTCGTCAAGACAAAACGTTGTGTCAAATTCTAATCAACGTGGGGTGAGTCAAACACCGAGACAAAAAATTGACTTGAAAACTGATGGGTTTGGAAAAGGATCAAATGATTCCATACAAACCCATAACCGGTTCCCTCTTGATATGAACCGGTTGACGGGGGAGGATGATGACGATCCGCCATTATCTGCTCCGCCCAGTTTAACTAGCACAAAGGAGGGGAAGATCAAAAGGTTCCCTCCCGAGTCAATGCAGCACTAATACTTCTTTAAATTTCCAGTCGTTCAATTTTTGTTTACCATTGTAAATGGCGAGTAAAATTATCCAATGGAATTGCCGTGACTTAAAGCAAATTACAGTGAAATTCTCCTTCTCTTATCAAAATATTATCCTTTACTTATGCGCCTTAGTGAAACATTTTTAAAGGAAACTGACAAAATAGCTTTCAAAAATTATTCAGTGTATAATTTCATTAATACTAACACTGACAGAGCTTCTGGTGGTACATCTGTTATTATTAATAATGCATGTCCACACAGACAAATTGTTCTAAATACAAGTATTCAATCAGTTGCAATAAACGTTACATTGCACCGACCAATTACTTTCTGTTCGATAGTACCTCCCAAATTTAAACTAAATCTTGAAGATCTTGATGATCTTATAAAACAATTACCACAACCTTTTTTGCTTATGGGAGATTTTAATGGTCATCATGAATTTTTGGGCTGTTCTGACAGCAACACTAGAGGTCAAATTATTGAAACTTTTATTGAAAGAAATGCCCTCTGTTTATTAAATGATAGATCGAAAACGTATCTTCATCCTGCAATATGTAACTTTTCTACCCTTGATTTGACAATTTGTCAACCGAACATCTTTCTTGATTTTTAATGGAAAGTACTGGATGACTTGCATGGCAGTGACCATTTTCCAATTATTATTTCAAATACTTCCAATCTGCCTTCAGACCACCCTTCATATTTCAAATTTAATAAAGCTAATTGGAAGCAATTTCAAACGTTATGTAAAAATGATTTGACTTCGGAGGACTTTACAAATTTTTATGATCCTATTGATCGGTTTTCGGTTCTTCTGTCCGATATTGCTGACAAGTCCATTCCTAAAACTTCAAGAAATGGTAATCTTAAAAATAAGCCTTGGTATAAAGGTGATGATTGTAAGACCGCTGTTCGAAAACGTAGAGCGGCCATTAGAAAATTCAATATACGGCCAACAAAAGAAAATCTACAATCAGTTAAGATTCTAAGAGCAAAAGCTCGCAGAACAATAAAACAAGAAAAATAAAAGATCATTCATACGTTTCAAAACTTAATTCTAGGTCATCGGTTAAAAAAGTCTGGGAAATGATTCGTAAAATAAGTGGAAAAGGAAAAACTTCAAATGTTTCCCATCTAACAAAATCAGACCAGTCTATTGCATCTACCAAGGAGGACATTGCCAATACACTTGGTGAAACTTTTTCAAAAACCTCTTCATCAAAAAATTATGATAAAAGGTTTCAAAACATAAAATCCACTAAAGAAAGTAAACCTTTAAATTTTGATTCAAATAATGATGAAGATTATAATAAACCTTTTTCGCTCACAGAATTGCTTGACTTTTTAGATAAATGTCACGATACAGAAGCTGGCCCAGACCAAATTCATTATCAACTTTTAAAACATTTACCACAAGAATCATTAGACCTCCTAGTACTTGAAATTTATAACATTACATGGAAAACTGGAATTTTTTCAGATTCCTGGAGAGAAGCTATAGTTATTCCAATACCAAAACCCGGGAAAGATAGCACGAACCCCAGTAATTATAGACCTATTGCCCTTACTAGTTGTTTATGTAAAACTCTAGAACGTATGATCAATTGTAGGCTAGTTTGGTATCTTGAATCTCAGGGCCTAACTAGAGTTGCTTTTGAGAAAAGCGCACGTCTCCCACAACTGCCTAATCATCTTAATAGCAAGTCAGTCTTTATATACTGTTTACTCACTACAAATATACCTTTGAAGAGTAAAAAGGCCGATTTTGGGTAATTCAAGGGCCATAATTCTAGAGTGCCTCAGGCGATTTGGCTAGTTAATGAACCTGGTCGAGGAGTTATTGTCAAAAACATTTGGTTCAAGTTTGGTGATGATCGGCTGAGAAGAGCCATAATTCCAATGTGCCTGGGCCGATTTGGCTAGTTATTGAACTAGTCCCAGGACTTATGGTCAAACACATTTTGTTAAAGTTTGGTGATGATCGGATGAGAAATGTTCGACTTAGAGCATGGACAAGATTCAAAGGCTGATTTTCGGTAATTCAAGAGCCATAACTCCAAAGATTTGGCTCATTATCGAACTTGCCCTACTAGAGCGCATGCACATTCATAAAGTCAAAAGGACTCCTATACTACTCAGACTGCATGCACATTCATGGTATAGGGGTCCTTTTGACTCCATGAATGCGCCTAAAATCTGAGCATTTTTCGGTAATTCAAGGGCCATAATTCCAAAGTGCCTAGGCCGATTTGGCTAGTTATCGAACTTGGCCGAGCATTTATTGGCAGACACATTTTGTTGAAGTTTGGTGAAGATCAGATGAGAAATGTTCGACTTAGAGTGCGGACAAGCTTTGTGACAGACAGACAGACAGACAGACTGGAGTAAATCAATATGTCTCCCACAGCACTGTGTGGTGGGAGACATAATTACTAACTTTCAAGGTGGTTTTCGCAAGCAGCGCAGCACAACTGATCATCTTGTTCGACTGGAAAATTTTATTTGTGATGCATTTGTTAAAAAAGAGCATCTAGTGTCTGTCTTTTTCGATTTAGAAAAAGCTTATGACACTACATGGAAATACGGTATTATGAATGGCCTTAACGACTTAGGTTTAAAAGGTCGTCTTCCAACATTTATATCACAATTTTTATCTGATCGCAATTTTAAAGTGTGTTGGTTCTACCCTTTCCGAATCTTTTGAGCAAGAACAGGGATTTCCACAAGGTTCTATTTTATCTGTTTTATCCCCCCGAAGGGAGGCATATAGTTTTTGAACCGTCTGTCTGTCTGTCGGTCTGTCAGTCTGTCGGTCTGTCCGCAATTTTCGTGTCCGGTCCAAATCTTTGTCATCGATGGATGGATTTTCAAATAACTTGGCATGAATGTGTACCACAGTAAGACGACGTGCAGTGCGCAAGACCCAGGTCCGTAGCTCAAAGGTCAAGGTCACACTTAGACGTTAAAGGATAGTGCATTGATGGGCGTGTCCGGTCCGTATCTTTGTCATCGATGGATGGATTTTCAAATAACTTGGCATAAATGTGTACCACAGTAAGACGACGTGTCATGCGCAAGACCCAGGTTCGTAGCTCAAAGGTCAAGGTCACACTTAGATGTTAAAGGATAGTTCATTGATGGGCGTGTCCGGTCCATATCTTTGTCATCGATGGATGATTTTTCAAATAACTTGGCATGAATGTGTACCACAGTAAGACGACGTGTCACACGCAAGACCCAGGTCCGTAGCTCAAAGGTCAAGGTCACACTTAGACGTTAAAGATCATTTTTCATGATAGTGCATTGATGGGTATGTCCGGTCCATATCTTTGTCATTCATGCATGGATTTTAAAATAACTATGCATGAATGTGTGACACAGTAAGACGATGTGTCGCGCGCAAGACCCACTTCCGTAGGTCAAAGGTCCTAAACTCTAACATCGGCCATAACTATTCATTCAAAGTGCCATCGGGGGCATGTGTCATCCTACGGAGACAGCTCTTGTTAGCATCAAAATTAATAATATTGTAAAATGTTTGTTACCAGGGACAGATTGTTCATTATATGTTGATGACTTTCTGATATGTTATCGTTCAAAAAAAATATGCGTACGATTGAACGCCAACAGTGTTTGAATAAAGTTCAAACTTGGGCCATGGAAAATGGTTTTAAATTTTTTCAATCAAACACTCAGTATGTCCACTTTTGTCAATTACGGAAACATCATTGTGACCCTGAGCTTTTCCTAAATGGTACAAAAATACCCGTTGTTGACGAAGCAAAATTTCTTGGTGTTATTTTTGATAAAAAGCTATCTTTTATACCAAATATAAAATACTTGAAAGCCAAATGTTTGAAATCATTGAATCTTTTAAAGGTAATTTCAAATACTGACTGGGGAGCAGATCGCAAGGTTTTGTTAAGACTTTATAGAGCTTTGATTAGATCCAAACTAGATTACGGCTGTGTTGTTTATGGTTCAGCCAGAAAATCGTATTTACAAATGTTGGATACTATCCATAACCAAGGTCTTCGTATTGCTCTTGGCGCATGTAGAACATCGCCTGTTGAAATTTTGTATGTTGAACCAAACGAACCAAATAACGCTACATTTTTTCAGCCTAGGCAAAAGCTATTGATTTGCCCTAAATTTTATTTCAGAATATAATGAAGAAAAGTTTATCATCTTTTTCGACTCACTTTCTGTATTACAATCAATTCACAGTCAAAATACGGAAAATCCTCTCATTCAAAATATTCTTCTCAGGGTTCATGAACTATCTTTTAAGATGTCCATCATATTTTGATGGCTACCAAGTCAGGTTGGTATTTATAGAAACGAGGATGCTGATACCGCAGCAAAGAAATCACTTTCATTACAACACTTCAAATTGAAATTACCATATACTGATTTTAGGCCAAATATCAACAAATACATTTTAACTAAATGGCAGTCTTCATGGGACAATGCTTCGTTCAATAAACTTCGTGAAATTAAACCTACTTTAGGTGAATGGCACCAAGGAAACAGATCTGTTCGCAGGGAGGAAGTTGTTCTTTCTCGTTGTCGAATGGGTCATACTCGGTTGACTCATTTGTATCTGCTGACCAGTGAAGATCAACCTGAATGTTTACCATGTCAAACACCGCTTACTATTTAACATATTTTAATCGACTGTATAGACTTCGATCCACAGCGCAATTCATACTATAATGTTGAATCGTTAAAAGAACTGTTTGAGCAAATTCCAGCCGACAAAATTTTAAATTTTTTGAAACAAATAGGCATATATCATAAAATCTAAACCTTATTTGATTTTTATTCACAACTTTTATACATTTTAATGTTTGCAATTGATTTTTACACTATATATGTATATACACTTTTACTTTAATAGTTCTGTATGCTTTACAATAAACGTAATCCATTTAACTTTTTCTCGGCGATATATGACCTTTATGGGTCGATTCGCCGTAAAACCCAACTCATTCATTCATTCATTCATTCATACAACAGATGCGTCATTTTTTGACAGCAGAACCATTACTACTGCTATGGTTAAACCGAGACCAAAGAAGCGCGTCATTCCTCCATATATTTGTGATAATTTACAAAAGGAGAACGTTGTAAGTATCCTCCAAAATACCTCGGCTAAGACAAAGTTAGAAACCACTACCAAGACTAAACCTGAAACCAAAAATGACAAACCGGATGGTAAAAAATCTACACAGACCAAACCAAAGAGACCAAAGTCTTCAAATACTAATGTATATCCCAGTACATCACGTACATCTACTAAATCAGGAGGTCCAATAAACGTAGACACACAGGTACACACTGATGACAGTGACAGTACTAGTGAACCTGACATAAGTGATGATGACAGGTGTTGTGTCTGTCATCTGTGGTCTCCTATTGAACTTAGGGGTTGTACCAGCATAACATTTGTAAAATGGGGAAAATGTGACTTATGTCCACATTGGGTACACCTACAGTACTGTAGCCTACTCCAGTGAAAGTGCTCAGGAGGGCTTCTTTTTTTAAATGTCCCAAAGAGCTATAAAAATAAAAATGCATTTTATAATCCTTTGGATGTCCCCACTGTTCACTTGAAGAATAAAAACAAACAAAAACACTATAGTGTGAATGAATGTGTAAATGAACAGTTACTATTATGATATTTTCCAAGTTGACTGGTATGAATGGGTGTAAAAGTGCCTTGTTTTAACTTTTCATGTGTTTATGCAGACGTTACTTTATACAGTATGGTATGGTAAATAGAATTTACGCCCCTTACGAAGGTGACCCTCACCTTGATTGAAACAAATGCTAGGAAAGTGAAAGTTGCTGATTTCTGTTGACATTTGAGGCCATTATCCCTCGAGTTTGACAAGATAGCGTATATTGAAGACAACAAATAGAAAAGGTAGGTAGTTGTTGAATAAAATTTTTAATGTGTTTCGTTTAGAACCGCGAAAATCGATGCAAACCACAGGCCCCATCTAACGGTATCCTTATGGTCTGATGGTATAGCATTTATCAGACTGGTAACATTGCCCGATCGGGCTTTCGGCATAAAAAAAATAATATTTCTTGAAAAATAATGAAGATATTTCCTTCTAACTTGGTCCATTTATTAAGAATATACATATAATACAAATTGAAATAAAAATATCTTGGTTGTCTTCAGTTTTGTTAGAATTACTTCCCTTTTTCAGATTTTATGATGCATAATTTTTAAACTCCCCAAAAAATTTGCTTTAATGAAATGTTTAAAACAGAAAAGGGTTCAATGGCTTAAATTTCTATTGCTCCAAACTTGTGCGCCAATATTATTCTCCATAATGTTGTAAGTGAAAGCACAGTAAAATGTATACATTTATGTACTAGCGCAATAATTTAGAGCATTAGAAAGATATTGAACCATTTTTTGTTTAAAACTTAGCATTAGAACATATTTTTTTGGACTTCAAAAATTATGCGTCATAAAAATATGAAAAGGGGAAATAATTCTACTAAAACTGAAGGCAACCAAGTTTTTTTTTATTTTAATTTGTATCATATGTTATGCTTAATAACCAAGTTCGAAGGAAATATCTTCATTATTTTTCAAGAAAATTAGTTTTTATGTCGAAAGCCCAATCGGGCAATGTTACCAGCCTGTTTATATATATAGTAAGAAAAAACTTTTCTTACTATATAATGCTATACCATAAGGATACCGTTAGATGGGGCCTATGCTGCAAACAGGGTACCCGGCGTTGCTAGTCTAAATATTATGAGACCTCGGGTAGACTGATTTTACATTTTGATAATTTACGTTGTCTATATCGACAAGTCCAAAAAATAAAACAATATTCAACTCTCGAGTACAATTATTCGGACTACCGGCGTTGCCAAGCGCGCCGCCGTTTTAGCAGACCAATCTGTCACTCTCCAAGGCTGTTTTCGATTCATCAACCCTGGGGTAGAGCAAGGGTTTTTGTGCGCATGCACACTTAAATTTCGAATCGAACGCATCAAGTGAGTGCACTGACTGTATGTAGATTTTGTGCACATGCGCACTTAAATTTCGAATCGAACACATCAAGTGACTGGATGTAAACAACAAACATGGCGCTGAAAGACGTGTTTTTATGCCTTAAAGTTCCATGCAAGACAGCACCTTTGTTTTAAACAGATGAATCAAGTTTTAACAAATAAATACCTCGCGCTTTTTCCACCGGCTTCCATATTCTTTGAGTTGTTTTCACAACATAGATTAGAACTTATCATGCACTGCTTACTCGATTTACTCCGGGTTTTCCCGATATCAAACTCTTGACCTTTGACATTGACGCTAGCGTCAAAACTTGGCGTTCGATTGGCTGTCGAGTCTCACTAGAGTCGCTCGAGTGATCGAATCGAAAACTGCCCAAAATGACAGGCAGCACGAAAAACCCAAATCTACCCAAATCTACCCAAATCTTGATAGGAATGATCAAATCTTCGGAGATTATGAATATTTATAATATATTTCAACATAAATATATCATTTTGATGTATTATAACGATAATTAAATAGAAAAATCGGCGTTGAATTGAAATCGCTCAATATTTGTAAATATCACGGTCAAGTACAGTTCGATTACTGGGTCAGCCGTGTTTACACGTTTTTAAACTAAAATTGCTCTACTTACAAAATAACTTTCTACTTTTTGTGCCCCCCGCCCCCCATGAGTGGTGGGGGCATATAGATTTGGTCTTGTCCGTGCGTCCGTCCGTCCGTGCGTCCGTCAGTCCGTCCGTCCGTCCGAAGTTCGTGACGCGCCTAGCTTGAAAAGTATTTGATATAAATTGATGAAACCTTGCATGAGTCTTTATCATGATATGAACTTGCGCACCTCCTATTTTTCGTCTGGCTCCTCCCCCTATTTTCAGAGTTATGGCCCCTGAAATAGTCAAAAATGCACATTTTCACCTTGTGACGCGCCTAGCTCAAAATGTAATTGATATAAATTGATGAAACCTTGCATGAGTCTTTATCATGATATGAACTTGCGCACCTCCTATTTTTTTTTGGCTCCGCCCTCTGTTTTCTGAGTTATGGCCCCTGAAATAGTCAAAAATGCACATTTTCACCTTGCGACGCGCCTAGCTCAAAAAGTATTTGATATAAGTTGATGAAACCTTGCATGAGTCTTTATCATGATATGAACTTGCACACCTCCTATTTATCGTCTGGCGCCTCCCCCTATTTCTGAGTTATGGTCCCTGAAATAGTCAAAAGTGCACATTTTCACCTTGTGACGCGCTTAGCTCAAAAAGTATTTGATATAAATTGATGAAACCATGCATGAGTCTTTATCATGATATGAACTTGCGCACCTCCTATTTTTCGTTTGGCTCCGGCCCCTAATTGCAGAGTTATGGTCCCTGAAATAGTCAAAAATGCACATTTTCACCTTGTGACACGCCTAGCTCAAAAAGTATTTGATATAGATTCATGAAGCCTTGCATGAGTCTTTATCATGATATGAACTTGCGCACCTCCCATTTTTCATTTTGGTCCGCACCCTATTTTCAGAGTTATGGCCCCTCCCCTGAAATAGTCAAAAATGCACATTTTCACGTTGTGATGCACCTAGTTCAAAAAGTATTTAATATAAATGATTGAAAACTTGCATAAGTCTTTATCATGATATAAACTTGCACACCTCTTATTTTTTTGGCTGGCTCCACCCCCTATTTTTAAAGTTATGGCCCCTGAAATAGTAAAAAAATGCACATTTTCACCTAATTATGTGTCTAGCTCAAAAAGTATTTGATGTAAATTTATGAAACCTTGCTTGGATCTTTATCATGATGTGTCCTTGCACACTTGGCATTCTTCCTGAGAATCTTAGCATTTATTACAAAGTTATGGCTCTTGAAATAGCCAAAATAGTGGATTTTTTGTTTGTGATGCTCAAAGCTCAAAAAGTATGTGGCCTAGAATAATGAATCCTTTTCATAAAATGTTTGTTGAGGCTATACCCCATTAAGACTGCAAACATTTGAATTATTTCTCCTTATTTGTGACAAATGTACCAGTGGGGGCACACCCTGTGTCCTACAGACACATTCTAGTTTTATTATGTCTTGTTTAGCTTGAGTTCACATTTTTCTTATACAAGACACACTAAAATATGGAATCCTGAGTTAAGGTAACAAAACGTAATCTTTAATTTTTACAAACACGGTGTTTATGAAAACGAACTGTATTCTTACATAGGTGCAGTACGTAAGAATAATTGACTGTGATAATTACAAATTTCCCCTTTTGGAGGTCTATGAATTTCTTAATTTCATTTAATTAATTACTTCAAAACTATGTGAAAAAAAAAATGAAAAGAAAATAATTTATATCTTTATCATTATTGAAGAATTATATTAATTAACATTTTACAGTTATCACTGTTTTGGATGATAAGCGCGACAAGTGGTAAAATTCATTTTCTTGATTTTAATTTTCTGTAATACATGTCGTGAAACGTGAGATTCTGAGCATAATTTTCATATCAACATACGATATATTGATGAATTTTGTGCAGTGACATCGAATAATGGCGGCATCCATAACGTTTTTGGTGGCAGCGCCTACGAATTTAATTGGGAGAGATGTTTTTGAATGAATAACACTATTATTCTCAGGATCAGAATGGGACAGAAAATATAAGTTCCCGCTGCAAGGGCCGCAAAATCTGATTTTGACTTGCTTGTCCGTTTTTGTCAATTGCTATTTTGTACTTGTCCGTATGATAGTTATATATAGTGAAATCTGGTCAAATTTCACTTGTCCGTACAAGCTTTGGGACAACCAGGGCAATACGGACAATTGAATTTGCCGCCCCTGGCCGCTTTTGATTTATTTTTGGAATCCAAAAGAGGCTGGAGTTGCCCTTCCGCAGACGCAGACGCAGTATCCGTCATGGAATGCACGTGATTCTTTCCCGCCAAAATGCCAATAACGTGTCCACGTGTCCACAACGTAATTGTTTTCACAAGCGTGCACAATCGATCTCATTTCAAATTTATCTAAAGAATCCTCAGATGTAAAACTAGGGAATTGCTGTCTTGATCATGCTTTAAATTTCATTGAGAGCATTGATGGTCACCGAAAGAATTATGTCAATCAAGATGTCATGGTGCCACTGATAATTTTCTGTATTTCGCACTTGAGTAGATGTTGATAAAACTGATTTTTAACTCACCTGAGCACAAAGTGCTTAAGGTGAGCTTTTGTGACCGCCCTATGTCCGTCGTCATCCGTCCGTCGTCGTCGTCAACAATTCCAAAGTCCACATTTATGACCATATCTTAATGAAATTTTGTCAGAATGTTAATCTTGATGATAAATAGGTCAAGTTCAAATCTGGATCAGATGGGGTCAAAAAATAAGTACTAGGTCAAATCAAATGTAAAGTTTTCTAACACTCTAGAGGCCACATTTATGACTGTATCTTCATGAAACTTAGTCAGAATCACAGTGGCCATAGCTTTCGCAGAAGCGGTGGTCCCAACGCCGCGGCGGTGGAGGATTCGTCGCAGAAGCGGTGGAGAAATATGGCCAACTGACTATATTTACGCTCTCATCGGTACGTTTTCTTACGAGTGTTTCTCGTTTGACTGAAAACAACCAGTGAGACAGGAGCGCACATGTATATTCTTCCAGCCACAAACACTTGTTCAGTGCAATTCTTTGTCATTAATGTAAACACTTCTGTACAGTTTGACGAGGGACTGCTGTTGTTGTAGAATTTTTGCCAGAAATGGTAAAATCTAGTACAAAACGACCCCTGAGCACGTTTGCATCAAAATGTAAGTCTGACACTGTCAAGCAAAAACTTTTTCTCCGTAATCGGTTATTTTTCATTGCAAGCATACAAAATGATCGACCAAAAATGATTCCAACGCAGTGTGCGGTGGGTGCAGTTGCAACGCATTACGGTGGATCTTGTTTCTTTAATGTTCGCTATTGGCTTTAAATTGGAGTAAACAGCATTTTCCAAGAATTTTGATTGGGAAGGGTCATGAAATCACTTTGATATTAGATAGCAACAGAAACTGAAAGTTTAGAATAAATATAACATTGATTTGAACATCCGTAAATACATAATATCAAGTGACAATATTAATTTTCTGATTTGACCACATGCGACTTCTGCATCGTATGATAAACCAACTTGACTAAAGTACAATAGAATTACTAATACGTAGCATACCTTAACAAAATGCCATTAAACAGCTGTGTTACTGGAGTTAAGACTTTTTACAAGTAGGCTAATTTACCTCTTCTTCAACAATATCCTTTTATTTTTAGACGTTTACCACAGAATCTCAAAGTGTCAAGGAAATAGTTTAGATTTTTTCTTAGTGACAAGATGAGATTATTTGATTGCCCTTCGTCCGTCGTCCGTCAGTCGTCTGTCCGTCCGTCGTCCGTCCACAATTTCTTTTGAACACGATAGAGACCTCATTTTTCAACAGGTTTTAATCCCTGAAGGAGTCAAAATGTTCACCTTATGAACATGATAGCAGTGGCATTTTAATTTCGACTTTAACCACACTTACACACAAATTAAGTCACAATAAGATCTCGGTTCCATCATATGTTCAAGAAATACTACCCGGCATAAGTTTTATTATTCAATATATTGTGTTAATATCATGTACATCATTCGAAATCTATTTGAAAGTGCTACCACCGGTACTACAATTGCCCCGCCAAACCCTTCTCGTTTCAACGCTATGATAAATTCGACCGCTTTGTCATTTACAAAATTTTCTTCGTATTATTATCACGGTGAGGATGCGTACACCAGATATTGGCATTTAGTGATAAGGTATTTTTCGAAAACGTGTTTATTTTTCGTCAACAAGGTAAGTAAAAAACCGATTTACTATTGTATTATACTGTTATGGAAGAAAAGAGCATTACTTTTAATAACTAGATTCTGTGCATATGCTCTCACAAGCGTAAAATGAGCCAATCTTATGAAGGAACGCTAAAATTTGTGATAAAATGGCAATTTTATCATCTGATAAATGCAGGTCGGGGACACATTTCTCCCGATATCGTCACTTATTGTCTTGTGATAAAAATTCTGAATCGTATGATTTATTTAGTTACATACAAAGAAAACATGTGCAAAATTTCAGCTTTGTAAATGTTCAAATGACAGAGAAATCGATGATAAATGAGCGTCGTTGGTGTACTGTATATTGCAAATATATGTACTGTGTATTGACCTGTATCACATTTTACTGTACTGGGTATTGTTTACACTTATCGCTGAGTTTTATAGAATGAATCTTACAAAATGTACATTATCATTTCCTTTTCAAAGTACAAAACAGTAATTTCTTTAGCCCTGAAGATACGTAATGTTTTACATTAATCTTTATAGCGTTTACTCTGTTGTAATTCATGTAATAAGCTCTAAACGTAACTCACAGTCTACACCATAGTGCAACAGTGGGCAATATTTTTTGTTATGCTTACCAGTTGTAAATGTATAGATATTTTCTATTCTTCCATTGAGCATTGTTTAAGTTGATATTAAATGAATTATCTCAAAAACAGTTAAAGGTATCTTTTAAAATTTTGCATTGGTATGCCACTTAGTCTTACTCTCAATATCTTGCAGAAAGCCCGGTCCTACTAATAAATACTATATTGTGATTTTTCTTTCGTTGCAGATTCAACTTGTGTATGTGTGTATATGACTGGCTCGACGAACGAATTAAGGACATTGTAATACTATGTCATTTTGTTGAACACCACCCAAATGTCGAGAATATTTTCGTATGCTAACGACCAAAACCGCAAAAAAAGTAAATTACAAGATAGCACCAGACATATGCAGAGAAAAAAGCAGAAAAAATACTGTTGATTCAGAAAATATTAACATACATGTTTTAAAAAGGAACCCGATTACAAAAGGGACCAATTTGCAACAGAAAGAAACCTTTGATTTGGGCAAATAGTGTGGAGCCTGTTCACTGACTGTAGTGGAAATGTATGCTACCTACCACGCCATCTAGCTCAATATTTACACTATGCTACCAGTACAAAAATATAATCTAGAGACACATACACGGCGGTGTACATGGAACTTTCAATGTTACACAGAGTGCAATTCCATGGACAGACAAGGTTTAGATCAAAATAGATCAATGAATAAATAGCCTTTAATCAGTTTGTTTGCCAAGAAACGTTTTCTTTAACTGATTTTATAGTTTCCTATAGTTTTTGACGTCGCAAAATGTTTTCATCGACAACTTGGTTAATATGAGGTATAGTGAAGACTGCAAGTTGTTTTGAAGAGCAGGCTTATAACTCTTCCAATGGTTTGACAATTTTACAACTACTTGCATAACTGGAGACCGCATTTCTGACGCTAAATTAAGAGGAAAGAGAAAAGCAAACAGACAAATGCTTATTGACATTAAAAGAAGTAGCTAGTAACTGCATTAATGTGATGAGTGTACATTACTTCCACATAAGACTGGGCATTGATACTGAAATAGGTTCTGTTGCGACAGTTTTTTTTTTTACCAAACATTATTTGACAAGCAATATTGTAAAAGCCATGGTATACTTTGATAAAGAACAAATAGTCATGTACATTGAAATATTTATTAAACAAACTTAAAACCTAGACACACTTTCTTTCTAATCCTTTCCACCAACTGTACTTGTAATGTTAGTATATAAATATAGTTATGTATATTGTTGGGAATAAATATGTTTAAACCAAAGATCATAAACATTTTACATTCAACAGTTTGAATACATGAAAAAAAATCGGAATGATCTTCAAGTGAGTTCCCGATTGTTTGTTATAGTTCGAAGTTGACATTGACAACACATATACTATTTTGGTTAACAGGGAAGTTGATCACATAACAATGATAACGAACTGTTTGCATAGAAATGACATATATCTTGCAAATGAAGTGTGCAAGAATAACACATGGCACTGTTTCCTCCTACTTCTAAAACAAATTGCTCAGTGCATATGGCACCCATTTTGTTTCGTATGAAGCAAGTGGTGAGCTAATTACCTTTCGGAATAATGCATTTAAAGCAATAAAAATAGCTCTGACTATATTATTTTAAGAAAATTTCAAATGAAACTAGTTCGAGGGTTCTACGTCAAATGAGTCTAAGGTTATTGAGAAGAAACCACTTTAAAAGTTCAAAGCCCCTATGACCTTGACCTTTGAACTATTGACACCATAATCGATAAAGGTCGTCTATTGAACAAGGCGTATGTCTCTTTCTAGTATGAAGGCAAAAGGATAACATAATTTCATGTTTGCTCTTCTTATAAGGAGAGACCTTTTCCACTCTTATCGTCATCATATCCTGTGTTAATTTATTATAAAACTTCACGGCTGAACTTGTGGCTGGACCTTTTATCGGCAATGGCTAGTCTTTAGACAGTTTCTCGGAGTGACTATTGGCATGCCGCTGTAATTGTAAGTTGTAATATCAGTGTTCAAACTGGTGCTTGTTATTTTCGCTGTGAAGTCTAATGCCATCTGCAAACAGAAAAAGAAATTCCATCATTTGGGCCAATGGAATTACATGCTTTGTCTATCTCATGACCATAAATGCTGAAAATATGCACGTTTTCCAATATCAATACACAGTACACCAAACTGCAATACACAGTACAAATATTACTTTGAAAACTCAATACACAGTACGCCATCGACGATCATTTATCACCGATTTCTCCGTGATTTGAACATGTACAAAGCTGAAATTTTGCACATTTTTTCTCTGTATGTAACTAAATAAATCGTACAATTCAGATTTTCCCCACAATGCAAATAGGTTATGGTATCGGGACAAATGTATTTACGGCATGCATTTATCAAATGATAAACTTGTCATTTTATCATAAATTTTAGCATTTCTACTTAATATTGATT
>NW_026461760.1:0-69307 GCF_021730395.1 Mercenaria mercenaria
AATCTCAAATGGTGCCACCAAGGAACATTCCTGTGATGATTAGTTGAAACTGCATTGTGGATTAGTAAAGACTGTTCTTTAAAGAAAATGCGGATGACAACGGACACACAGAAGGACGAGCAAACGAGAGAACATTTGCTTGGTACTGAGGACAATAGGTAACAGTAAATTCTAATCATTCCGTACTCCTTATTGGGTACATTCTGTCTTTTGTTGGGTCTTTACAACAGAAGAAATACTTTAAAAAGGTCCGTTCGTAACGGACGGACGGACGGACAACGGACAAACAAACATCCAACAATCCTAAATCTCATCATGAGCACTTCATGCTCAAATTAGCTAAAAGGTATGAAGGTCTAACAGATGGACGGATGACATAAAATGTTAGACTTGAAAGCCCCGACAATATGCGCACGCCACTTCAATCATGTTGATGATGTTTAGCAAGTATCATATGAATTAGATGAAAACTGTTGGATCAGTACACAAAACTATGTAGACCTATTACTAAAGACACGCGATTAATACCACAAACCATCCCCTCTCCACATTTGCTGCTTTAATACAAGGAAAGTAAAAATTTGTGATTATGACATTTGACCTTCAGATATGACATTGACCTTGGACTTGTGACCTGGGTTGTACACTTTGCATGTCGTCTTGTTGAGATTAACAATTGACGCTAGTTTTATAAAGATCCTTCCAGAGGTTAGGGTTCGGTCAGCAGACACAAATTTGAGTCTAGTTTGACCCTTGACCTGGGACCTACTAACTTGTATTGTGCGCTCTGCATGTCGTATATATGTGGCAACCCACGTGTCCGCTCGTGATGAAATAATGCATGGCAGGACATCTGGGGTCTTCCTCTACCATCAAAGCTGGAAAGTAGCTTAATGACCTTAAATTGTGTCGGTGGCAAATATTGGATACTTGATCTATAAAAATCTTCCGAGCAGTTTAAAATGTACAGAGAAGACACGAATTTAAGCTATTTGCTCCCCCCCCCCCCCCCCCCCCCCCCCAAAAAAAAAATGTGTACCGGTCGAACTGGGTTGTGCGCTCTGCAAGTTGTCCTCATGAAGTAAATATTTGATGCCACTTTAATGATTTTTTCAAAGCAGTATAGAAGATCTTGAGTGGCCGCAAACTTACGCTCTTTGACCTTTGGTCTCCAAGTATGACAGAAAGGCCTGGGTTGTGCGCTCTTAATGTCATCTTGATAAGACATTCAATTGTCGCTAATCTTCAAAGCGATTTAGGCAATATAAAGTGGACATAGAGTAATTTATTTGACAAATAACCTGGGGGAATAATAATTACAAAAGGCACCACCAAGGCATAATTAAAAACTCTATTCTAAGCTAAGGAAATGTATCTATAGCATTATATATACAGTCTTTTCATTTTAATAGGTCTGTTACAGTGATTGAGTTAGGGATAGAGTTTTTAGCTGCGTTAATTCCCTGTACTCTTTCAAAATATTAAAAAAAGATATATGTCAACATTCTTTAATATAAAAATTATTAAAATATTAACATTGTAGACTACATAAACAACAATAGCTCCACAAAGCGGGGCAATATACGCCCGAAGTTCTAGATCAGAGGAGGAGGAAGTAAAATTTCAAAACTTTCTTTTTAAGATGTGTGAATTGAAGGGGTGTAATGTGGCGATGAGTCAAGGTTGAGGGTTTTTTTCTGCGGAGATGACGAGATACTCAGGGAAAAGTAAATTAAAGCAAAGGTAAAAGCGTTTTGTTTCTTCTTTTTTGACGGGAGACGGCGGAAGTAATGCGGATTGTTGCACTCCTCAAGTTGTCTTATCATTACCCACCTATATTACAAATTTAAAATCTTGAATAGATTTTTAGCTGTAAGGACAGATGTGACATTTGAATTTGTGACCTTGAACTTAGGTCGCCATGTACCTATATGCCCAATTTTAAGTCAATACTTTAAATGTTTAAAGAGTATTAAATTCCAACCATAAACCTACTTTTACTGCAATTCTTAGGGGGCGTAGGTTCAAGCCCTACTGGGACCAATTTTGTTCCTTAATTTCCTTTTTTCTAGTAAGTTTTTATTTCTTTCAAGACTTGCCATTGATTTCTTGTACAAAAATGGAAAATGATGAATCTTAAAAACGATTTCTTGGTGTTCAAAGTAAATTTACTTCTTAAAAAGAAGGGGTAGAGTTACACATCTTTAAAAATATTGAGTTACATGCGGTGAAAGTTCTCTATTTTGCTTTCGCTCTTAGATTATATATTGTGGAAGAAATTTAGGTAGGTTTTACGTCTGCCTTAAGGTTATTTTTAAGTGGAGTAAGCAAAATTCAAAACAAACACACTCATTCGACCTTATTTTGTCAGTGCTGAAGTATGAATTCTGTCTCATTCTGTTTTATAATTGTTTACCAATAGTGTGATGCTTCTTTTATTAAAATTAATGGTAAAATGAGTTCTCTGCAAACGTTTTGGATAGTGGCTATCACTTTGAAATTTGTCTCTTCTTGAGCTTGAGGAGATACCATAAGTTACTCAAAATGTATAAAAAAATGGCACGGTAAAAGTTGTTTAAAAGTTGCAAAATAGTGCAAAACACGGTTACCTTTCAGAATATACCAAGAAAAGGCCATTTTGTAAATATTACTATTAGTGATCTAATACCTTAAGTTATGCATGAGCTATCACATAATACGCCCGTTTTACAATGATTTCTTGACTTCCCAACGAAATACCTATGTTATCTATCAAATGTGCCCTTTTCTCAACGTAAGCTTGCGTGCAGCTTTTCCAAATTTACAAAGATATCCTGTCCCTTTTTATTCACAGTAAAACGTGAAAGTTCTCTATTTTGCTTTCGCTCTTAGATTATATATTGTGGAAGAAATTTAGGTAGGTTTTACGTCTGCCTTAAGGTTATTTTTAAGTGGAGTAAGCAAAATTCAAAACAAACACACTCATTCGACCTTATTTTGTCAGTGCTGAAGTATGAATTCTGTCTCAATCTGTTTTATAATTGTTTACCAATAGTTTGATGCTTCTTTTATTAAAATTAATGGTAAAATGAGTTCTCTGCAAACGTTTTGGATAGTGGCTATCACTTTGAAATTTGTCTCTTCTTGAGCTTGAGGAGATACCATAAGTTACACAAAATTTATAAAAAAAATGGCACGGTAAAAGTTGTTTAAAAGTTGCAAAATAGTGCAAAACACGGTTACCTTTCAGAATATACCAAGCAAAGGCCATTTTGTAAATATTACTATTAGTGATCTAATACCTTAAGTTATGCATGAGCTATCACATAATACGCCCGTTTTACAATGATTTCTTGACTTCCCAACGAAATACCTATGTTATCTATCAAATGTGCCCTTTTCTCAAAGTAAGCTTGCGTGCAGCTTTTCCAAATTTACAAAGATATCCTGTCCCTTTTTATTCACAGTAAAACTGAGAAAAAGCAAACTCGGATATAGCGAAAACTTGGAATTATAAAGAACAATTTTTATTCCCTTATATTTTCTTCTTTACTTCATATCAGAATCTTTAGATGCAGCGAATTCGGTTATATCGGTTATAAGGAACATGATTTTGGTCTTAAAGTAGTAATTCAAACAAATACTTACACACATATATATCTCCAAATCCTCCCTTGTGTTCAGGTTCATTGCCACAACTGCTAAGTAAATCTTTCACATTTCCAGGTGTTAAAACTTTTAGCCTCATGTCCTTTCCCGTAGCGAAAATAGCTTTCAGTCTTGCTTCTCTTTCTTCTTTGTTATCATCATCACAATCTCTGTCTCGTGTTTGTTCTTTTGAAACAACATTCTCTAGTATTCCTACGTTTAATTTCTTCTCTAGTATTCCTACGTTTAATTTTATATTAGAAATGCTTTTCATTACATCTTCATCTGACTGACTTTGTTCAACAGTAACATTTCCACCAGAATTTGCATTTGCTGTATTTGAATCCACAAGAGCCTCAAGAGCTTTACCATCTGAAGCAATAGCATATGTAGCAGTTGACGTATCTGAAGTTGTTGTTGCCTGTGTTACGCCAGATGTCCCTGCAGTGTTTGCCGGAGAGAACGTGGGTAGAGGAAGTTTGGCATTTAATTTTCCTTCCAGAGAACGCATTCGAACCGCATCTGTTTCATCTGCATTTGTAAGCTGACCTGACTTTCCCACTTGTGCCCCTTTATAAGGCTGTCCATCTGGTCTGTTCTCAGTAACGAAACTTTTTCTAGAAAGATCAGGAAAGTTCTCGTTACTAAAAAACTCCCCTTGTCTGCGTGTATTTCCAAGCTCTCTTTGCATTGTTTGCAACGAAATGTTATTACTTTCTGCAACTGAACTTGCTGGCTGATCTTGTTTATTCTGTTCTGTACTATTTTCTTGGGGAATACCAAGATTTAACAGCTGCATTCTATTTATAGCATTTGTTTCGTCGTAACCCGACTGTTCACTCATACCTGTTTTTGGTATTGCACCAGCTGCACTTTGTAACGTGTTTCTGTCGGTTTTCCTGTGGCAAAGTAATATAAGCTATCGTTTTTAACCTTAGATCTGTAGATCTTTTATCTTTGCAACATATGTATATGCTATGTATACTTTTAACCCCGAGGCACATAACATATCTTTTTAAACTAATAACTGCTCCTGACAAGCGCCTGTCAAGTGTAACCAATATTGATTTTATGACAGTATAAAGTTGAAGTTGAAGTTTAGCATTTCATTCAAGAAAAAGAAATTATATTCCCATGCCCCAGTCATTTTTATCGTAGGTAATTATGTCTGTGATTTTCAGTGTCAATGTTGATTTGAAGCCCGCTCGCTTAGCTCAATAGGGAGAGCGTCAGTCTACGGATCACGGGGTCGTGAGTTCGATCCTCGGAAGGGGCGTATGTTCTCCGTGACGATTTGATAAAAGACATTGTGTCTGAAATCATTCTTCCTCCATCTCTAATTCATGTGGGTAAGTTGGCAGTTACTTGCGTAGAACAGGTATGTACTGGTACAAAATATGACTGAAATACTGTTGAAAAACGGCGTCAAACCCAAAACAAACAAACAAACAATGCCGTCGCCTCGGGAACTCAGGTTGGATGGCTCCTGGAGGGGAACCGGTACCCCACTGCTCGGACTGTCTCGGGCCGGGAAGACCCACGATCGCGCCGAGCGACCGCCGCCCGTGTGGGTCGATGAAGCCGCGGCCTGGGTCGGCCGGTCCCGTTTTTATCAGGAACGGAACCGAAGCCTGGCGTGATGTGGATAATGTGGAACAACTGTTTAAAGTATTATTCATTTAGTAATAAGAGGGATAGAATGAATGCATCAAAACATCAAATAGAAATTCTAAGTACAAGAGGTCTAAATGGGCCTAACTCGCTCACTTGAGGAGGACCACAGCCTTAAGACCTTGCTTCTTAGCAATTTTGACGAACATCCATAAAGCAGTTCATAAAGAATGATTTAAAGAATTTTCTGTTTCTTGCATGGGCAGTCCAAATAAAGCCAAGTACCCCCACTTAACAAAATTGTGAGAAGACTATATAGCGATGCTACAGACAAAGTTTGATGAAGATCAATCAAGTGGTTCATGAAAAAAAGAGTTGCTTAAAGGTATCTTTTAAGGTATGACAGCCCCTTTAAGGAGCCGAATGCCCTCATTTCAATGAAGTTGAGGGAGCCCCTTGTAATGACGCTACAGACAAGCTTTGGTGAAGATCAATCAAGCAGTTCATGAGAAGTTGTTTAAACTTTTTTTATTGTTTAGTTATGATGGGTAAATCAAGGGACCAAAGTACTCCATTTGAACAAACTTGAAGGGTTTCTATTTTCAGCTCAGGGGCCCTTTCAAGAAGCCAAGCTAAAACAATTTAAAAAACTGAAGAAACTACCTTTCCGAGATATTACTGAGGAAGATTGGTGTAATTCTGACCAGAAGATTCAGTAGAAATGATGTTTAAGTAATAATGTAAAACACAGAACGAAGTACGATGGACGCTGGAACATCTACCTATATCTTATTTAATAGTTCAGCCTGAAAAACCTGAAAAAAGTTCACGTGAGCTTATAAAAGGGGCACAATTTATCGAATATTTATGACCCTTGTGTCATATGATGTGGGTGATAATATGAAACAACGTTTTAAAGTTTGAATCAAATCCATTTTGTAATACTAGAGAAAGAATGAAAGTTCACCAAAGCTTTTGCAAGAAGATCTAAGTATAAAAGGGGCATAATTCATAAAATATTGGTGAAGTAAAACTTTAACCTGAAATTTTAAGTAAAAAGGGGGGCATAATTTATGAAATATTGATGTCAGAGCTATCGCCCAGATGACATATGATGATGGTAAAGATGAAAAACAACTATTTTAAGTGTCTGAAGCAAATCCATTGTTTATTTGTTTGTTTTGGGTTTAACGCCATTTTTCAACAGTATTTCAGTCATGTAACGGCGGGCAGTTAACCTAACCAGTGTTCATGGATTCTATACCTGTACAAACCTGTTCACCGCATGTAACTGCCCACTTCCCCACATTAATCAGAGGTGGAGGACTAATGATTTCAGACACAGTGTCGTTTATCAAATAGTCACGGAGAACATACGCCCCGCCGGAGGATCGGACTCACGATCCATCGATCCGTAGACAAACGCTCTACCTACTGAGCTAAGCGGGCGGGCTACAAATCCATTGAGTAACACAGATAAAGTGAAAGTGCATCAAAACTTTAACCAAGCTGTGCACCGTCGCAGGGCTGAGTAGAGCTAACACTTAACTAGAAATATTCATGTCGAGAAAAAGGGTATACATCGAACAGAAACAGAAAAAACTGACATAAACCTGTGCATTGAATCTACAGTGAACAAGTGTGTTAAGTTCCAATCCATTTTCAAGTGGTTACTGAGATACCAGCTTACACTCACCAAGCAAACAAACAAAATAGCTCTACTTTTCTTCGAATAGTCCGGCTAAGAAGAGGGCTATGATGACCCTAGATTGCTCACCTGAGGTCCACAGTTTGAATGAACAGATTCGGTAGAGGGTCTAGCAGAGACAGTCGATGTAGAATTAGTTTGAAATACAGCGAGTGTTTTCTGATAAGAATATCTTTAGAATTGCCACTACATAGATACGGGTGGGTAATTTATGTCTGGGGAAGTAAGAGAATGAAAACACCACATAATAGGACACAATATCAAGAAATAGTAAACAGGAAGCTACTTTCGAAAACATTCATGCCCCCAAATCTACACACCAACCCAATCCCCATACTGCTTCATTTGAATTCATGCAAGTGGTAAATGATATGTACCATCTTGGTAAATGTTAGGTCAACTCTTTCTTTTATAACTTACTACTTAACATATAGCTTATTTAATTTTAATTTTAATTATATTGCTTGTGAAAAATCTCAAACCCATGATGAAAACTACACACATCAGTGGAGATCTGCAGTAGCTCAATTGCAACTAAGTAAGTGTATGTATATTACTAAAGTCACATGCTCCCAAACAGTGTATGGAAACATCTTTTAAGGATGGGTGTCTGTGAAAATGTATGAGAGAGTTAAAGACATGGTAACAATCTACTCTGCCCAATCCGTTAGGTAGGGAATAAGGCTTTATATCAAATCAGTATTTCAACTTAGGAATAAGGCTTCATATTGAACCAATGCATACTACTTGCTCTGCAATGCATTGCCCCAATATGTCACATCAGTCTTTAACTCTTGGACATGTTTCCAAGAGGGAACATAAAGAAAGAGTTATGATTGTTATACAATGTACTTCCTGCCAATGTCCTCTATCGCAGTATTCAGATTGAATAAATTACCTTCAGTATTTTTAATTGATGCCCTACTGTATAAAAACTATCAATACAGGGAAATAACTAACAAAATCTATCTGGTAGATTTAAGGTCCATGCACTCTGCACTTCACCTCTAACTGTCCTCTAACATTGGGTGCAATTTGCATACATTCGCTACAATAATTTTATGGTTACGGTCTTGAAAAGTACATTTAAAAAAGGAAGGTAATTAAAGAAGGAAGAAGGGTATGGTTATGGTTCTTGCATAGGACACATCATCATGTCATGCTGATCTTTGGTGCCGAGGGGTTTCAAAATTTTCCATGAATGACAACATTACAGCTCTGACAGGACATTCAATAAAAATGCGACACATCGTCATGTCCTCTTGATCACTGGTGCAAAGTTTTCTCGAAATCCTTCCATGAATGACAAAGTCAATGAAACAAAAACGAAATTGGGATGGATATTATATAAAGGATCATTATACAAAAAGTGGTACGGGAAGATTTATGGTCTTTCATAGGACAAATTGTTATGTCATAATGATTATTTGTGCCAAGTCCTTTTGAAATGCTCTTTTGGATGATTAAGTTACTGACCGGACGGGGGGAGGGTGAGTGATTAAAAACCAGAGCTGTCTCATGAAAGCACGTCCGACTGTTCAAAGCTTTGTCAATAAAATGTATTTTCTACCTAAGAACAGGTATAATTTCAAGTTCTTGTAAGAGCTATGGAACTTGATGTCGTGATCTTGTTCAGTTGAAACTAACATCTGTTAATATTAGAAATTTACATAAATTTTAACCTGCATTTTCCCAATCCAAAAAGGGCATACCATTTCCAAAATACAATTTAGAGTAATGGTACATGTACCGTTCACTATATGTTATCCATATTAATAACTTGTATAAAGTTTCAATCTTATATCTGCATGACTTTGGAGAGAACAAGTTGTATACAAAATTTCAACCTATTTTTCGTAGTCAAAGAAAGGGGATAGTTTTATTAAAATTCAAGTAAAGGTTATTGGACTTGATGCTGTAACCTTGTACCAGAAAGTTGAGTATGACGTTTTAACGTAGTATCTGCAATAGTACTGTTACACGGTACTGTACTCTGTGTAAACTTTAACTAAATAATCTACGTTAAAAAGGGGTGGAACTCTATAAATACAGCAGGTAGAGTTGTGCGTCTAGCTAAACTAATGCTCATTTTCACTATGAGCATGTACAGCAAGTTGAATACCTTAAATAATAAAGAAGGTATTGGACATTTTAACAATTTTAACCAAGTTAGAAAAGAGACATAGCTTCTACTTCTGGAAATTTTGAAACACTGCCGATAGAGTTACACAACTTGTCACACTAATAAACATTGTCACACTGAGAGCAAGTACAACAAGTAAGCTTCTTTTTAAAAAGACACCTGTGAGGGGTCCAGTGTTGCTCCTTTTAATGTTATATCAGGGTCTCTGGTTATGTGATAGGTTGTGCCATATAAGAAAAACAGTTTCCCTGATGCAGATCACTGTGACCTATAAAGCGTCATCATTCTGTTGGTGATGGCCAACCTTCGTTTCAAGTTTTGAGATCCTACGCCTAAGCTTTCTTGGGTTATAGTCTGGAAACTGTTTTCCTGGTCCATGTCACTGTAACCACGACCTAATGATCTCAAAATCAATAAGTCATCTTCAGGATATGATCAACCTCCGCCAATCTGAAGACTGTTATATAGATCCAAGCATTTCCTAGTTACTGATTTTCATTTAAAAATGTTCAAAAGCTACCACTGCAATAATTGTACACTGAAGTCTTTGGCTCCAAGTCCGAACTTGGCCCTGGTGAAAGCTGCCAAATTGGCATCTTACCATTTTTGCGAGAACCTCACCTGACAAGCTTGTTTGTCAACTGCATCATTCGTCTCGGCCCAAGAGAATAGCTTCTGAGAAGCTGTAGAAAAGCTTGGAAGAAAATCCCAATCTAACGGACGTCTGCCGAAAGTGAATAAATATATCATTCTTTTTTTTAATTGTATTGTTTTAGAGATTTTTATTGTTAATGTGCTATTTGAAAAGAAATTCTAAACATTTTATTTGTTCTAGTTTATTACACAGTGTGTAACTTTTAAATGTCGAATTGTTGCCTGATTAACATCTCTGCTACCTCTTCCGACTATCGGGTGGAAGACACAGAAGATCTTCTAAGAACAGAAGACGCACAATCGAACATCTCGGAAGAGCTCTTCTTATTCCGGCAGATCTTCCGTAGCACAAACGAACAGGGCAAACGAACCGCCAGTTAAACAATAAATTTATTTAATTCAACGAAAAATATTTTTTTACTTGATTCAATGCATATCTTTGAATACTGCGAACAAAGAATAGTAAATATATATCTATAAATTTTGCTATTAATAACTGAACCGTTTTCAACATTTGTAACAATAGTATTACACTATATTTCTTTATTTTAAACGAACAATTTTTTTTCGTCTTAGAGGATTTCAAAACTTACTTGTGCGCAAGCGCATTGGGCCATTTTAGACTGGCTCACCGTAATTTGCGCTAGAAAGTGAAATCTAACGCCGTAAAATTAGTAGATTAGTCTAAATCCTCCTAGTTTGAAAGCCAACACTTGATAGACCTCTCCAACAAGCTTCAACTGAAATCTGAATATCTTAAGTAATGCAGAAGATAATGGACTCCTTTAATAAAAAAATTTAACAAATGTAGAAGCGAGCGCAATAGCCTTTGTTATTCTTCATATGGTGGAGCTTATTATAATGTAATGTAGGGTACGGAGGGATGGAGCGGTCAGATGATGAAGTGATACTAAAAAGCAATTTCAAGATGCACAATAAATTAGAAGTTATATTTTTGGTGGGAGTGGGGAGACCGTAATGTGTGGAAAGAGGGATAATATGGGAGGGGGTGAGGTTCAAGCGGGGTATGACATGATACTTATACCAAGAAACACAAGAAACTGAAAATAAAGCAGACAAAAATTGTGAAGTGGGTGTTGATAAACCGTCTGGAAGCTTGAAGAAATTTGGCAAATTATCATTTACAGAGCTTTGCTGTGAAATTATTTTACAATAAAGCGAGCGGTTTTATGAGAATATGCTCAAACCTTTCCGTAAAACCAATAGGGAATACTAACCCAGTCCCCTGGAGGCCATGCTTTCAAATGAAACAGAATGATTTCAAGGCATTTGAAAGATAGTCACACAAGAAATATCGCTGTCAAAATATTCTGAAACCGGACCTGCAGTTTCAGACAGGTTTTCCAGATAGCCATATAGGGAAAATAGCCCCGCCTTTGCCGACCATGTTAACCATACAAAATAATTGTAAGGATAGAAGGTCACCTAAGGAATATTGTTGTCAAAAGAACTTGGGCAAAGTGGTTCAGAGAGACAATTTTAAAGTTTTTTCCCATGCCATTTAGGGATAACTAGTCCCAATCCCTGGCAGCCATGTTTTAATTTTATGACGATAAAAGTGTGCATGATTTCAGCGATACTGATACACATGGATAGCTCTATTCAATACATTTACAATGGTATATACATGAATCTTCTTAGTTCAACACAGTTTTAAAATAATCTTCATTTCAATAGAGCCAGTCGTTGACCACTGTTATAAAAATGGCTGGAAAAAGTGTTGAGAATATTGAAGAAATTAGAGCTTACATAAAAGTTCGCACAAAACTTGGTCATTTGGTAAAGCAGATTTTTACTGAATTGGGGGAAGTTTATGGGTCCCATAACGTATCTTATGAGACAGTTCGTCGGTGGAGAAAGAAATTTCATAGTGGCTCAGAGTCTGTTAATAATGCTACAAAATCAGGACGACTGGTGACTGCAACAGGCAAGACCAATGTCTCAAAAGGAAGGGAAAGAATTGAAAAAGATGGCAGATATACGATTCGCGATATTGCAAAAGCTTTTGGCATATCACTATCGAGAGTACATTTCATTCTGAAGCGTATTTTGAAAGAACGAAAGATTTCTGCTGGATGGATACCTCATCTATTGACAACGAAACAAAAAAGCGTACGCGTAAAAACGGCCAAACAATTGCTTAAAAGGTTTCCAAAGTACAACCAAAGGTTATTTACAAACATTGTTACAGGTGACGAGAAGTGGGTGCACTATTTCGAACCAGTTAGGCAAATTGGAAACAAGATATGGCTAACCAAACACGGTAGACGGCCTGTAGTTGCCAAAAGGCCAGTGAGCACTAAGAAGGTCCTCTATGCTATATTCTTCTCATGTGACGGTATAGCCATACAAGTCATACATGTTGTTCCAAAAAAGCTCAAGAAATATTATCAGAAAAGACGTCCAGTGACAGGATTTCAACACGTTTGTCCACTGTATGTTTATGCTCCAGCACATACATCTGAAATTGTAAAGCAATTTCTGAAGTTGGAGAAAGGTAACCGTCTTGTCACACCCACCGTACTCTCCAGATCCAGCCCCCTGCGACTTTTTCCCTTTTCCAAAACTGAAGAAGTTCTTATTTGGTCGTCGATATAACTCCAGGCAAGCCCTTGGCTCAGCCGTCAGCCAGTGTCTCAGAGGTATACCCAAAAACAGCCTACTGTGACGCATTTCAGAAATGGATTCTCAGACTGAAGTTATGTATTTCCAACCGCGGAGAAGACTTCGAAGGGATGTAAAGTTAATTTGATCATTTGAGTCGGTTCTTTTTAAGATAATACACAATACAGATAACATATCGAGCAACCCTCGTAATTTCAAATTCATATAAGTCTCTGAGATTTGTAAAGTTTTTCCTTTGCATGGATGGCCCACTGGCACCAGACCAGAAAGAAAATGCCTCTGTACGTGTTACACTCTACCCTTAGGTATTATATGAGAACCATGGTCATGAAGGGGAAAATATTCTAACCCGTTTCAAACGCGCATTTCATACCTAAAGCACGCAGTTCGGTAAATGTGTACTATGGATATCAAACAAGTGGTAATTTATCTTCCATTGTGTACTGGTCACATTTCTTCAATACTTCTTATCTTAGAAAAACAACGCGTAGTTTATAGTTTTTTCAACGTTACCAAAAAATCTTTGCTTGAACTTCCCTGGAGAAGTTCCGTTCTAGATTACAGAACCATTTTGATTGGCTGTTGAGAAAATATATGTCAATCGTCATTTTACTACACGTGTTCGCTAATATGTGAAAATGCAGCATAAATGTGCAAAATGTATAAAATAAACAGAACAGAAGTAGACCAACGTATGATTTCAAATAAAAAATCAGATATATAAGATGAATTTCATTCATCATTTCGAGTTTTAGTGTAAAATTGTTAATTTTCTGTTTTTGTTTGTTTACATTTCGCCTAACATGTGCACACTGCCGTGACCTCTAGACCGGATGTTCATTAGGGAAGTTCACGCAAGCTTTTTCTGTAACGTTGATGAAAGCATAAAATATGCTAAGTATCTCTACAATATGGACTTTTAAGACAATGTGACTGGTGCAAGTTGGAAGATAAATTATGGCTCATGAGAAGAAGTTCTTTAAACTTGTAGACGACGGACGACTGATGACAGACAAAGGACATCCAACAATCCAAAAAGCTCACCATGAAGACTTCATGCCCAGGAGAACTCGAAATTCATCATTAAAAATATCTGAAATTCAATTAATCAGACTACCATGAAGTCATCTCTATGTTATTTTTGTGGAAATCCCATTATTAAGTATAAGTATTACCTTTTTTCCTCCGAATCAAAAAGTTTGATAGTTTCTGAAAAGATAAAGCAACAACATTATTACATGTATTAATTTTTTATTACACCAGATTTATATAGCGCCCTTTTCATGATAAACACGGTACGTTTAAGGGCGCTTTACATAGCACAAACGTAGCCACACAGGGCGCGAAATTCATCCTCTACTAGTACAGACATATAATGATCTGATCAGAGGGACAGAGTGAGATAAAGCCTCCAGAACAGAGCCTGTCCGGCTAACTTATCCTAGCTCTTTGCGAATAGACAGTCTGGTTCTTAGCGTGCCTTGTATATAGCACCGATACACGCAAAGCCGTTTTTCCTGGAAAGAACCAGTACAGGCCTCTTAGTTAGGTGGGTGGCACTCAAGAGCATTTCAGAAATTTCCAGTGCCTGGATCGGGATTCGAACCCCAAACCTCTGGATTGACAGTCAAGGGTGTTAATAAGAACCATAAATGTCTCTGGGAAACCATGCATGCCCCTTATAGTATTTTTCCACATCTAATTCAAACTCAGTTTACTTCAAATATTTTAAACGTTAAAAAAATGCGATTTCAAATTGGAAAGGTACATTGCATTATAGCAAAACTAACAAGTGCACATTGAAAGACATATAACAGACAAATAATGATCTGTCGAATAAATTGGTACAATGAAATAATTCCTTTTAAAAGGGGGACTAATTTCGTGGATTTCGAGGTTTCATCACTAAAAAAAATCCATTTCAATTCAATCTTCAAAATTGGAAATCTACAAATTCATATCCTCATGAAAGAACTATTTTGGTGAAACCAACATATTTTCTCAGATTGTATCGTATGTATATTTCAGTATCAATTATGGCCATGAACTTTCACATTATGACCCAACAATAGGGGGCCATTCACTGACAAGAGGCAACCGCCCTGTACAGTTTAAATGCCTCAGGTCCCAGCATACTCCAGTTAATAGACTGGAAAAGTGTTTTGTCTTCATAGCTTTGGTCCTAAGCTTAACATAATAGTGATTGAGCGTTATAGTCTCAAGCTGACTGTGTCACTTACTCTTGATATAAAGATCCAAAAATGATAAGGGCCGTCAACTGAATTAGGCAATCAGTCTATGATGTACGGAGGCCATAAACGAAAGCACTCTCCATTTATTGATGGGAAAGAATGTTCAATATCAATGTCGCTTAGCCTTTTGATATACACTCTTAAAATAACTAGATGTGTATGTATAGGACACTGGTGCCTCCAATTTCTGTCACTGTTACTTCTTGACAATGCATGATAAAGTAAACATTTATATTATCTTTGGTTGGGGAAGTGGGACATGGGTGACGGCGGGTAATGGATACTATTAAACATCATCAAAAAGACAAAAACTGAGTGATATGTTTGTATGCGATGGGGGAGGGCAGTAGTGCAAGAAATCAGTGAACTGTGCACGTTCTGGAGCATGTAACTTAGGACGGTTATACATAAATATAATATGCTTCATTTAAGGATTACTACCCGTAATAGGCCTCAATGTCACCAAAAGCGTACATACAACTTGATAGTGTACATTTTTTTGTAAGCTTTGAAAATATCAAACGATAGAAATAAGGTGCATATTGACAAGGTATATAGTGACAGCAGTTCTCAAAAATTTCCATTTTGATTAGCTCCCCTGATAATTTTGGTTTTTCATGAGT
Source organism: Mercenaria mercenaria (assembly GCF_021730395.1). Taxonomy (NCBI): domain Eukaryota; kingdom Metazoa; phylum Mollusca; class Bivalvia; order Venerida; family Veneridae; genus Mercenaria; species Mercenaria mercenaria. Next base: position 15,265 of record NW_026461760.1, read on the forward strand.
TATCTCCTCTGAAAACTAGAAAATAATAATTCTCCCCTTTTCCCTACAGGGAATTTTAAATTTCTTTTTGATATTTGTATCAAAATGATATAATGCAGCTTTCTACCGGAAAATTGTCTCGAAATTCAAGTTCAGATTCTCATAATCAAAGAAATTATATATTTCCCATAGGCATCAATGTTCACTTCAATACCGATTATCTCCCCCAAAAATGATAAAATTTGAAAAATCTCTCGGTGAAACATTTTTATTTTTGAATGTCTTTAAGGTGACAAAATTTCATTTAAATATTACCATCCAGTTACAAGATATGAAATTTGGCTATTCCACCATTTTATCCTTAAGCCAGATAAGCGGTGGCATATTTTAATTCATTTTGAAGGAAGACAGGCAGACTTTCGCATACTAGACTTGCATATTGGCTGCCTTAACCCTTAATTGAGTATAAATTTCATATCTGAGGTTCGGAATTGTATAATTACTTATTCTGTTGTATTTCTTACATTTTTAGTATCCAAAAACCTTAAATGGAAGCGCACGGACAATGATAAGTTTGACGCATAGATGGGAGTTGGCCGCTTTTGTATATATAAGTCTACAATTTATCAGATCTGACCAAAGACAATTGTTCGGTGTTGTGAATGGGTACATAATTCAACTAACAATATGTTGCATAATTTTTTTCTACGGTATAAAACTTATACATGAGATGGAATTAATTGCATTCAAGACGGAAGACTAATTATAATGATAATCAAACAAAGGCAAAGTAAAATATAATGACAAAGTAATATGAAGAAAGGTATTAAGCCTTGATTAACAGATGAATGAATGATTGTGTTTAGAAGTTTTACATTTAGAAATAGATGAAATTAGGCCCTTTATGTCAGGTCCGTACTTGTTAAAGTACCTTTGAAAGGCAACTTCAAAAGCATTATGTGGGTGTACAAACTTGCCATTTAACGCATAAATAATCTGATGTAATATATTTGACTCTAAGGCCTTTAAAATGACAACCAGTCCCGAGTTAGTTGTATGAACGCACAGTCTGAAGATAAAACACGACTGAGGGAGGCCTGTGCATTTCCGGGTGCATCCAGCACTACTGAAAGTGGGGATGCAAACAAGGGTAAATATCAAACTATCAAGATGTTACACAACCTACCAAAATACTACTATTAAATTTTTTTTCCATTTATGAAGGAGCATATACACAAATCAGATTTGTGTAGTACCTTGCCGTCTACCTTTTGTCTTGATCGTTTGTTTACTATCGGGCCTGTAGTAATACCAGAAATGTATATACTATAAGAAGAGCAACTGTTCTATTAATATTCCATTTATATCATTGAAGTAAAAGTTCGGCAACATAAAGTACATGTACAAACCAAAGGGGAAACACTTTTACTTCCACTAGGGGAAATAATGTATATAGCAAATTAATACAATATAGAACCTTGTGATACTGGAGTAAATGCAATTGCATTAGATATTATGTGTAGACACAGGACTAGAGATCAATCAATTACACAAATATTAATCCTACACTGCATTTAACTGTACACCTATATGTTAGCAGGAACAATGAAGTAACTGTATACTCAAAACCTTAGTGATAAATCATTTCATTGTGATGTCAAATTTTCAGTAAATACTGAATAGTTTTTTCTTGTTTTTTTTATATATGATGTGTGTTATGGTACAAAAAATCATTATACGAAATTTCAGATTAACAAGTGTATCTTAATTTATTTTATTAGAACTAAAACATTTTCTATGTCGTACAATAATCATGCATTTGCATTGAGATAAGTTTTTCCGTAATAATCCATGTATAGTTGGGGATTAAATATTGATCAATGACTTGATAGGTAGGACTATCTGCAAGAGTGGCTAAATGGAAATTAAAGATGTTTAGAAAATCTTAAATTCAAATCTTTAAAATGATCAACTCAAGAGTTACGTATTATATAAGTCTTTAATGTTATATTTTAGCAAACAAAATTACAGTTTAAACTGTTTTTCATACTTTGAAAATTTAGTTACTATCTCTATTATGTGGTGTTAAGACACTGATGTCTAAATCTATTCTCATAGTATATATCATTTTTGAGTGGTGTGTTTTAGTTGAAATACAACTTGTATCATTCGTTTGTATTATCATTTAGATATGCAGACGTCTGATACCCTTGCGGGTAGTAATAACTTGAAAGCGGATGAGTCTCGTATTACCAAGGTTGCCAATTCACAAAAGTGCATCCACAGATACTTGCCAGACACATCATTTGCTAGAGGTAATGTATAATATAAAATATAATAATAGTGTGATGGAAACTGAGCATAATTAGGAAAACATGCATCTATGTCAGTATCTTCTGAAATAATGTCTGCGCTAAGCATAGCCTACTTAGTCGTTGTTTTTGTGTTAAATATATATAAACCTGTAGTTAGTCATAATTCCATAACCTATAGTCAGATGTTTAAAAGACAGAAGAAGCAAAGAATGATCTACTAATCAAGTCAATTTGTACCGCCAAGTATCAACAAATTAAAATACTGGAAATTAGTGATTACACGCCCCCCCCCCCCCCCCACGTCCCCTTGCAACAGTGACCATGTTTCAACGGAAAAGAATCATTTGAAGGTATCTATTAGAGGGTCACTTAAGAAACACTTAATAGCTAGCTGTTTCAGAAGATGAATTTCAAACTATTCAATATCGCATAAAGGGAAAACTGTCCCTGGTGGCTATGTTTTTAATGAAACAAAACAATTGAAGGAAATTGTTAAAAGATCATCAAAGTAACATTTCTGTGAAATTACGTTCGAAATTGATTCAGCCAGAATTCAGCATGGATGATCTAGACTTGATGGAATCTGAGAGGAAACAATGCAAAGAACATTTCTATGAAGTTTGGTTGATAAAGACTGGGTGGTTTTGGATGAGATTTCTATCAAGAAAATGTAAACGATAGACGGAAGGACGAACGGACGACGGACATCTTGCAGTACAATAGTTATGTGACTACACCTTTGATATCTTTATTTGTTCTTTTTAGCCACATAAAATCTTTTTAAATAGCTACATAATAGAATGAACAGAATAACTTTTATCTATTGTTTTCATTGCCACAAACCTATCCTAGTGAATGTAAGAACAGACAGCCAGACAGTAGTGACTTCATAGTTCATACTTCACACTTCATAGTTCACAGTTCACACTTCATACATAATGCTATATATATATATATATATATAGAAACATCTGTTTTCAGTTCACACTTCATAGTTCACATTTCACAGTTCACACTTCATAGTTTAAACCTCGCAGTTCACACTTCATAGTTCCCAGTTCACAATTCACATTTCATAGTTCACACTTCATAGTTCACACTTCGCAGTTCATAATCAACAGTTTACACTTTACAATACAAACATCCCAATCAAACTTCATAGTTCACACATCAAAGTTCAGACTTCATAGTCACACTTCATGGTTCATATTTCGTAGCTCATACTTCTCAGTTTACACTTCATAGTTCATACTTCACAGTTCACACTTCACACTGAACTTCATAGTTTCTGTGAAATATGAACTGTGATGTATAAGCTGTGAAGTATGAACTATAAAGTGTGAAATGTGTAGTTATTACAGGACAGGAGACATGCAAAGGGCCTGCTTCAAGCAGAGAAATTCAGGTCTTTTCAAGACAATCCAATGAAAGCCAAGTTGGATGGCTACACCAAATATTCTTTCAAACGTAGCAGCTTTGTTCACGAGGAAAAGAAACTCGGTCGAGAGTTCAAAACTGAGCTCAGCATACCAACTAGGTAGTAAAGACATTATAAACCCACTAGCAAATGATCTGTCCCCAATGAATATGTGACTTGCTGTTCCTCATCTTGACCGCGGGAAGCAAGAGGATGAAGGTATTCGGAAGAGACTCACACCGGCTATGATCAATGAAGACTATCTTTAGGAAACATGGACTCATGTCTATACAGATGAAACAGCCACATGCGCCATCAAAGATGGAGGAGAAGGAGTTTTCAATCAATACCCATCTGGCAAGAGAGAAACACTACATGCAGCCTCAGGAAATCACTGAAGCACAAGGCAGGGACTAAAGCACGTATGAATGTCGTCTCAATGGTTCAAAACCTGGCATAAAAAAGCTCCTCAGTCGTCTTTCTCATAGATGCACTGTCTGTCATGGAAGCTCTGATCAACAATAAAGCTCCGCAGCAAGCCAGGAAAATGCAGAGCCTGGATATAACCTGCAATGTAGCACTTCAATGGATTCCATCCCATTGTGGCAATGAAGAATCAGACCAAGTGGCTAAGCTAGGAGCTCAGTCAAACAACTAACAACACTTGTGAGCTACAAGGAGAAAGTCACCATCATCAAGGCATTAACAAGACCAAGGATAGAGGAAGATTATTTTATCTCCTTGATCTGTCTGAAGTAATGCTGGTCAGCCTTCGCTCAGGGCACAACAAGCCCATTGCACACATGTACAAGAAATACAGACTGGTACCATCACCAACCTTGGCCATGTGGTGAGGAAGATCAGACTACGGAGCATACACTCCAGAGATGCAAAAGGCATGACCAGAAGCGAGCTGCAACTTGGACGATACATACCTGATTCCATCAGAATCTGTATGGAGGCACTGAGAAGCTGCCACAAGTTTCATCAAGGCTGCTGGTCCGACAGTGTAGTAATGTGTACGAAGAATAAGAAGTGTGAATTGTGAACTGTGAAGTATGAACTATGAAGTATATAGTGTGAAGTGTGAACTAAGAAGTGCGAATTGTGAAGTGTGAACTGTCAAGTATGAACTGTGAACTATGAAGTGCGAACTCTGAAGTGTGAACTGTAAATTATGAACTATGAACTTTGAAGTATGAAATCTGAACTGTGAAGTGTGAACTATGACATTGGAAGTATAAAGTGAGAAGCATGAAGCGAGAAGTCACCACTGGGCTTTCGTAAGACAGACATACAATGATCCTAAAAGCTACAAATGATTTCTTTAAAAAATGCTTCTTAGTTTTTAAAGTTAATCAGAATAAATACAAGTAAGACAGGAGGCTCATTTGATCTTACTTCTGACAAGGTTTTGTGAGCATCATTCGTGAAAAGTTTCACTATTTTTGCTGTGACAGCCCAATCTATCAATCGTTCTATTATCATAATGAAAAGTTGTTTTAAGATTACGATAGCCAAGAAGAGTCTCTTAAATAAAAGTGAGAGCCATTTGCACCAAGCTACAAGCTCAATTTGATGATGATCCGTCAAGCCGTTCATAAAAAAGTGTAAAGTTTGTTTAAAGGTATATTATTTTTAACTCTTGTGATCCCTAAAAGGAATCAAGTGGAATCAAACTTAAGAGAGTCCTTACAAGGATACCACTGACCATGTTTGGTTAAACTCCATCAAGCAGTTCATGAGAAGTTGTTTAAAGATTCTTCCCTTTCAAGCTATTGCAGTCACTTAAAGGGCAAATTGGAACAATTTGGATACTTTATGAGAAAGGCTCGTGCAATTATACTACAGATCGAGTTTAATGCAAATCCATTTTGCCGTTCATGAGAAGAAGTCGTTTAAAGCTATTTTTATTTTTGCTCTAGCGGACATTCAAAAGGGCCAAGTGCCCTCATCTGCATTAATTGGTTGAGAATCTTACCAAGTTTATGAAGACCGGTCAAGCAATTTCTAAGAAAAAGAAGTTTAAAGGTATTTATATTTTAGCTCCGGTGTCCCCCGAAAAGGGAAAGCTGAACCATGCAAACAAATTTGGGAGAAAACCTTATAATAATGCTACAGACGAAGTTTGATGGAGATCCACAAAGTGGTTCATGAGAAGAAGTCGTTTAGAGTATTGCTATTTTCAGCCTAGAGGCCTATAAAAATGCCAATTTTCCCCATTTGAACAACGGGGAGAGGATTTTATAATTATGTATCCACTTCAAGTTTGATGATTATCTTTTCAGCGATTCATGGGAAGAAATTAAACATTTGAAAATATTTGATAGAGGGTCACGTAAGGAAGCTACCCACGAAATTTGATATAATTGCGACCAACTGTTTCAAAGGAAAGGATGTTTAAAAATGTTGACGCAGGACGTAGGATGCACGGACGCCGGATTATCAACATATCTTTACAGCTCATCATGAACAATGTTCAGATGACCTAAAATTAGAAACAGCATGCATGTATAAACTTGTGATTACCTTCCACATTATCCCAAGTAATATTGACTTCAGAAGCCTTTTTCATCTGTGACAAAAGACTTTCAACAGTAGCATCTGGACCTTTCATGCTACTCCACTCATAAAGAAGTCTGAATATCCTCTGTCTTGTTGATGAGAAATCTAACTTTATCTGGTCAATAGTAGGTGTAGATACTTCAAGAAGTGGTCCAAGCATCTCCCAATTCATTCCAATGTGAGCAGAAATGGCCGATAACTCTCTATCATCAGGAATCCTCTTATTTCCTTAAAATCATGATTAATGATAAGTAATTGTATTCTATACAACGTTTCGGCATTATTCGTCGTTATCGTGTATAAATGCTTTGAAGCACACCCGCTTAGCTCAGTAGGTAGAACGTTGGTCTACGGATCGAGGTGTCGTGAGTTCGAACCTCGAGCGGGGTGTATGTTCTCCGTAAGTATTTGATAAACGACATTGTGTCTGAAATCATTAATCCCCCACCTCTGATTCATTTGGGGAAGTTAGCAGGTACTTACAGAGAACAGGACTGTACTGGTACAGAATCCAGGAACACTGGTTAGTTTAATTGCCCGCCGTTGCATGACTGAAATACTGCTTAAAAACGGTGTAAAACCCCAAAACAAACAAACAAACAAATAAATGCTTTGAGATGTGTCACCAATACCACATTTCGACCGTGTTCATTGCTTTATCAGTGTTACCAATACCGATATGACCATCATCGATTTGTACATTAAAACGTTAAACCAACAGATAATCACATATATATGTCGACCAGAAATCGTCCCACCCAAATAATGCAAACGCCATTCCCTATGGACTGGCAACAAGATTAAAAAGAATACGTAGATTCTGAACATCATGGAACTCAGTTAAGGCAAATTCATTGAAATAGAACATTAGAGAGTAGACGTGAAGGAAAAAGCGGACATAATGAGAAGTAAACAGAAATTACAAAATGGTATGAACAGGGTCCCAATAGTCCTAACATTTGCAAAGCAACTTCTAAATATTCAGAACGTAACATGGAAACACCAAACGTTATACAAAAAGAACGCGTATGTTTTTAGAGAACCACCGATAGTAGCATTTAGGGACAGAAATTTAGCAGACATGCTAGTTTACGGTAAACTGTATAAAGTTATGAAGATTACACAAGAACATCAAAACGGAATACAAAGACGCCAGACAAATTGTAGCGTGCGGTTTATTAAACCGAGGTGTGGAAGTTAACAGCATAAATTCTACAGGGCAGTAGAGCTGCGTGTCAATGAATGTCATCTATAGTATCACGTGTTCCTCATGTGAATAGTACACGTTGGACAGACTGGAAGGGCTGCTAAGGATAGACTGGAAGAACACGAGGCTGACGCTAGACACACCGGATGTAAACGAGTTGCAGCACATTTCAACGGCGATAATCACTCACCAAAAATGATGGGTGCAATAACACTCGACACCAAATAGCTAGTAACTTCTGTCAATATATGGTTTTAATTTATTTCATTCGTATCATTATTAGTAGTAGTAGTAGTAGTAGTAGAAGTAGTAGTAGTATTTATTTATTTATTTATTTGTGTGTGTGGGGGTGTGTGTGTGTTCGGGTTTAACGTTTTTTTCAACAATATTTCAGTCATATAAACGACGGTGTCTACTTGTAGTAGTGAGCACAATGCCCAGCTTTATAGTGCTGCCTCACTGGAATATCACGCCGTAGACTCGTGGCATGATACCCCACCCAGTCACATCATACTGACACCGGGCTGGCCAGTCCTAGCACTATCCTCTTAATGCTGAGCGCGAAGCGAGGAAGCTACTAGTACCAATTTTTTACGTCTTTGGTATGACGCGGCCGGGGATCGAACCCACGACCTCCCGCACTCGAAGCGGACGCTCTACCACTAGGCTACCGAGGCGGTTTATTTATCTATTTATTACTATCTATAGGATATGTTTTAATATTGATACTCATTTAACACTTATAATGTTTGGTAGCAGTGTTTTAAAACTTTTTACAGAATCTGTATATTTTTATCAAAATATTGATGGCTGTTATATTTCGGTCTTCCCAGAGCGTTTAGCATGAATATTATGTCGTGTTATGGGTACATGCATTTCCACTTCCACTACCGCCCATGAACAGGCTCAATCAAACCGAGCCTGCAACATTTTCGTTTTGGTCGTGTTAAACGACCTGTGGAGTTTCCACTTTTTCTTTTTTACATCTTTAAAAAAAATATTTTAAACAACACCTTACATAATTTTACATACTTTAGATGTTTTATATATTTTAAACTTATGCCCCGATAGACTGTATGTAGTCTGAATTGATGGCGGAAAACGGAAATAAATCACAAAACTGGTACCGTTTAAATTGGATCTTATGACATTGTCATTACTGTTTTGATAGTGATCAGTGTTCTTGTTAGTCAACGACTGTTGGGCGCGTTATATTTCGTTTTATGCTATGCTAACGTAACGTCATATCCGTATAAGGAGGGAATCCATTCTCAAATTTCGTCGCAAAGCGACGAAAGCCGGGATCGATTACTCTACAGTATCAAATGAGACAAATGAGCTACAATGTTATACAAACATGTTATTCGTTAACATTTTTAAACGGCGCCCATGTGTTGAGCATTTTTATTTTCCATTCATGTCCACAAGGATTTACACTGGCGCCGGTGTAATGAAGTATTTCGACCCCCATAGAATAATGACCCCCCGGTCATATTATTCTATAGAAAAAGTGACCCCCCGGTCATAGTATTATGACCTCCATATCATAGTACTATGACTCCCCCACGTGAAGTAAACTGAACCTCACGAAGAATATTGACTCCCATAAAAAAACGACCCCGGTCATTTGGTCAAATTTAGTGATAACTCATGTATCTAAGGCCTAATTGCTGCATTTTATGCCCCCACTCGGGGGAGGGGGGCATACAGATTTGCCCTTGTCCGTCCGTCCGTCCGTCCTTCTGTTTGACCATTAGCCCCAGATACCATCACTTGACACAGAAATCAGAGCATACCGCAAAGGGAAAATCTATTTCTAGACGCTGTATCTTGGTGTATACATTTTTTTCAGGAAAATAACAATTCACAATACGTTCACAAAACACACCAGTGTCAATAATCCCTGCAAACTTCGGTATGAAGTAATTCTTCAGAAGAAAACTGCACAAGAAACTGCTAGCATAGAACTTAGTATTAATAGAAGTTGCAATACTTAGCAGTGGCAGTAAAGTACGGTAGCGGCAACAATAGAAAGTAGTAGTAGTAGTAGTAGTAGCGGCAGTGGTAGTGGCAGTTGCAGTTGCAGCAGCAGCAGCAGCAGCAGCAGCAGCAGCAGTAGAGCAATAAGTGACAGCAACAACAGCAGCAGGAGAAGAAGAGGTAGATATACAAGATGTATTAGTGGAAGCAGGTATAGTAGTATCAGTAGTAGCAGTTGTAGTAGTAGTAGTAGAAGTAGTAGTAGTAGTAGAAGAAGTACATGTAGTGATAGCAATAGATCTAGCGGCACCAGTAGTAGTAGTACAATCAAAATGTAAACTATTGGCAATGGAGGGTATTAGAGTTGTAGATCTAGTAAAATTGTCCGTTAGGTTTGGTGGGGATCACTTTTTAATAGATATTATCGTCGAAAGTCTTTTTAGGAGCCGGTGTTTTACACGGAAAGAGTAACTTTTTTAAATAGAATAATGTCCGGGAATCGATATTGTATGAGAGTTCGAATGTAGTAATTTCGGCAGTGAGTATTTTTCATGGAAGGAGTCACTTTTTCTATAGAATAATAACCGGGGTCGTTATTCTATGAGATTCGAAGGGAGTCATCTTTAGGGAGTCAGTATTTTACTTGGAGGGGTCAGTTTTTCCTAGAATAATGACCGGGGGGTCGTTATTCTATAGAGTTTTCAAAGGAAGCCAGTTTTTTATAAGGGGAGTCAATATTTTACAGGAAAGGAGTCACATTTTCTATAGAATAATGACCGGGGGGTCGTTATTCTATGGGGGTCGAAATACTTCATTACACCGGCATTTTGAAAACTTGAGATCTGGAGAAAAAAAATCTTTCTCCAACGAGTTATTCAATTAGAGCCATCAAGGAATTAGATTTATCTTTGCGTCGCTTTTAAATGCTTTTAAATTTATACTTTAATTCCTTTTCGGTACTTTAGTTTCTTGCTACTTTTCTGTTACTTGTAAATAAAAGTTTCTACCAAGCGTTTATTCTTTTCGAATAGAGTTTACTTGTAGGCCTGACTGATGGTTTGGATTATTCTACTTTCATCTAAAATATGGACGATTCTCCAGTACAGCATGTGGTTGGACCAGTTGAATTTTTTAGAAACCTGAGTAACTTTACTTTTCCAATGTAAACCAATACCCCACTCATTTCAATAGAATTTATCAGGTCTAGGATTTCGTAGTTTTTACAGAAATTCTATAAATATATTGTCAAATAAAATAAAAAAGGTGGAATACCACAGTTCGTCCAACACGACATCAATGAAAATGTTTGACAGGTTCTGTTTGACTGAGCCTGTTCATGGATGGTAGTGGAAATGCAAGTTACCTTCCATGCACTCTAGCCACGGGTTGAGCAGAACTCAACAAGTACGTGTTATGCGTATCAGAATATGATTTAGATGATGCACATAGTGCAATTCATTAAAAGTGGCGTATGGTCTCCAAATAAATAATCCATAAATTTAAAGATTTTTCAGTCTATAAATTTACGGACTGGGTATATGAAATCTCTTAGAAATACAATTTAAACAAGAAGTGGCTAGGGGTCCGGTAATCACTATTAATAATACATGTACTGTTATGTACTATATTCCTAGTTTATATTTGCTGGTAAAAGTTTAGTTGTCATAAAGTTGCCCTTATTGCGTTTTTATAGTAAATATTTTATTTATTGTTAACCTCGCACGGGTACGATCTACTTTCCAGATTTTATTATTTATTGAACATAAAAGGACAAAGTTCACTTAAGCCTTATATGGCCTATGCAATTTTGAAAATTTTCAAATTGGCTAAAATTTGAAAAACTATATATTGTTTGCTTCCAGAATGTTTATCTATTGTAAGAAATTAAGTTTTTTATAAACAAATTTATTGTTTAGTTTAACACATATCACCGAATATTGCTGAAATTGCAGATTTTTAAGAAAATGGGCACTTTTTGCCATATTTTAGGTCACATAGGAATATTTTTAGTATTGAGCACACTCAAGGACCACAAAAATATATTGACCATAGGTCCAGCTTCTTTCACAGAATTTATGGTCATTTTTTGATTGTGGTCGACAGCTGTGCTCGTAGTGAAAAAATATTTGTTTAAAATTCTGTTAAAAACTGAAGATTTCCCATACCCATAATGGTAAACGTATTTTCAGTTATGTCAAATATTTTCATCCTTAATGAATATTTTGTAAATTATTTCGTGCAATTTGATAAAAGAATACTTCTTGATGAAAGAAAACGTGTTCCTTACTTCATTTAGAAACTTTCAGCTTTTAGGCCATTTTGAGGCAAAAGTGAACCTTCTCCTTTATCAGCGATTTCCGGTAATCACCGATATTTATTTACTCGGACAGTAAAACGAGTTCAACAATTCGTGCGCACGATCCATGTCTTAAAGACCCACCCAGACCTAGTTACCTTCTTTTCTCGCCCACAAAATCTTCATGAAAATCATTCATATAATACAGGTAATATACAGATATTCTACAAGATTACAGGTGGACAATTTAGGCCCTTCCTGAATAAATGTGTTTTCACAACTTTATCTGCAAACTAATTTAGTTAATCTCTTTTTCAGCATATTTAATAATACAGATGAATTATTGTTTAACGCTGTAGAAACAGAATGTGATTGAAATTTAACTAAATACACTGAATTATATACATGTAACTAAACTAATTCAATAAAATGTTAAGACATTACGGCCTCACCAAATTAAAAAGATGTTCATCGGTTTTGCTGCTTGTATATTTTCAGAAACATTTGTTTTTGTTTTTGGCTTGCGCTCGCCCCATTGAAAAAAATAAAGCCAAACTTTTTGGTACGCTACATTTTACGGACGCAACAAGTATACAAATGCTTATAATTTCAGTCCCTGTGTGTTCTTAAATGGACTTTTTAATTATAATAAATTCATACTACGTACACATCTTCTATAATATATCTTACTGTTTATATTTAGTTACATTAAAGTTATTTCCCCTTGATGCAGTTCCGCCATTATGTTTACTTAATTGTGTTGCTTAAAAAATCGGATTCATTTCATTGAAATCGGCTGAAAAAAAACATACTAATTTATTTGATTACATCAATCTACGATTTTGTTTGATGAGGGTAAATTTTATACGTACTGATGCATGCAACTTTTCTGCTTTCTTTTTTTTTCCAGTCCAAATTATAAGAATTTGTATACGGAAGTGGGTGGGGTAAGAATTTATATTATGAGTCGTGTTCAGACCAGTTTAGATTTTCAATTTTTTCAATCAGCGAGTAGAATAATGTTAATCCACATTAATATCAATTTCAGACTTTAATTGAGACTTTACAACAAATTTGATGATTAATCTGCTAAGAAAGATTAAAGTTAGAACAAGAGCTGTCTATAAGACAGCACACTCAACGTTTCTAAGTGCTTGACTCTAAATTAGAGCTTTGCCAGTAAAAGGGGCATAATAGTCAAAAGCTTGGAAAGAAAGAGAGCTGTATGTACGTTATGTAAAACTTAAACAAAACTATTCTAAGGTAAAAAGCAGCACAACTCTGTCAAAATTCAGAGTTATGGGGATTGTTTCTCCTGGTGTAGACTTTGATAGTAAATAAATATTTTACCTTTAAATGCTAAAGTTTTAATCGTAACAGAGACATTTGATTAAAAAAACTTCGAAAAGTCGAGCTAAAAATGCTACATTTTCACAGCAGTAAATATTCTAGTATCACCTATCTATGTCATGACTATGGCTTAAGGTTATGCGTTGTTGTATATTACATATTTTGTAACAGCATTTTCAAAAACAAACATCATTTGATTATAATGTACTATATGGGAAGGTTATTACCTTTTGAGTTTACTTTGTTGTGCATCTGCAGGTCAAATTTTCTCAATCCCAGATGAACTATAATCGTCTGTTGAAAGCCAGAAGGAGATATCCACATATGTACAAAGAATGCTGATAGCCCCTTCTGGCTTATAACGGACGTATTTTTGTTGTAAAAGGGCTGTACATTTAAATTCTAAGGTCTTTATCAGTCAATCGAGAGCCAAATCAAGACAAATATATTTCTTCGCTCTTCGCTCGCTCCTGATTTTCTAATTTTTGTTTAGATAATATTTAAATTATTCTTTTGCTCGCCGCCTCAATTTTTTTTTCAGAGAAAAATCCGATGAATAACTTTTCAGATTGGTGTGGCCTAAGGGTACGCATATTGCTACTTTCACAGTTCATGCAAAATTGAGGAAAGGGTGCATATTTAAGAAACTGATGGTGGAAAATCATATTCCTGAACTGATGTAATACTTATGAACACCTGTAATATTTAGTACTTTGTGGATAAGGATGTGGTACTATGAATATAATAAGAAAACAGAGGTCTTTGTGAAAAAACAAGTCGCCATATGACCTAAAATTGTGTCGGTGCGACGTTAAACCCAACAAAATAAAATAAAATTGTGAAAAAACATTCAACATAAATTTTGAAGCTTTTCTTTAAGGAAAAACATGTTTTTACAATACCAGTGCAATAAATAGTGTTGTACTTTTGACTTTTTCTTTTTAACGCATCAGGTTTTCTTGAACAGGTAAAAGTTAACACCCCGTCATCTCAACTCTGGATCGACGCCATCTTTCTCATTGATAAAAAATATAAACAAAGAATCAGAGTGGTATTAGCATTGTAAGGGCATAACATGACATTCTACACAATGAATACCTTAGTACAGATATCTAACACGCTACACTGGTCTTGTGGGTTAAATGTATAACGCCGATCACTTGAAAATTATCTTGAAAAAGTGGTTAATTTTAGTTTATTTACATGGTTTTTAATTTTCCCACGACTTCTCGGCGATTCATTACAAAACGTATCACTGCGATAGACGAACGATAACTCTTATAATGAATGGGAGACAACTAAGGTGTGAGCAGGTGTATGATGTTGTTTATTTTTTGGGGTTTTTTTTTTTTTGCAGAAATTGTCGATATTTATAATTTCTTATCAGATATCGTATCATTATTCAGAAATGAAAATTATTAATTGCTATGGACCTTTATCAAAACAAATATACTTACAGTGGACTATTTTCTGAATCGAACTAATATCCGCTTTCAGTTGTGAGGCACTTTCGTTATACTTTTTGACAATAATAACAAAATACAAAATGAATTAATAAAGTCAAATAAAGCGACTGCTACTCAGATCAGTGTAAGTATAGTTGTTATTACAACATTATACTTGTTCATTGAGTTTACTTTTTCATTGAGTATACAACTTGTCTGACCCCGTTTTTTACGTGAATGACAGTAGTTGTGTGCAACTCGTGCAAACAGAGTTACGAAAAGTATGGTGGCGAATTACAGGACGCATTATAAATGGCATAAAAGTGAGGATAATTGTATTTTTTCGAGTTTTGATCATTGATATTCCTGGCGTGTATTAGTAAGTATTGTGAATGAGATTTGAAAGTTATTTTGCACATATTCACATTGATTCGACCTCTCAGCCAAAGTTCATACCTTACTTTAAAGGTTTTTACGACAATACATTTTGTAAAGTGTGTTTTGATGTTCGTTGTATTTTATGAATACCAAATTGAAAATTAATAATGGAGCCATTTTTAAGCCCTTATTGCAAGCAACTCGACTTCTGTAACAATAAATGTTTTATTATTAAGGGGAATATACTCCTTTAGGTTTGTAATGTGGACTATCATACCTTTTCATATGCACTACCTTGTAAACAAACTTAATACTGTATTTTAGCTTACATATGCAAAATTAAAATAAAGACAGTGAACTTTTTTCACTTTTCTCACTTTTTTCTTTAAATTAGGATCTGTAGGATATTGATAAATGTTTGGACATAGTAAAGTGCTATAATTTTCTCACAAAAATTATTAATTGTTGACTTTGAATTTACACAATAATGTATGAAGATGTGCATGTTGTTGGCACGTCGTGCTTGGTTTTGTAAAACTTAAGCTACTTAAAAGTCACTCCTCGATGAATTTGTCATGAATATTTTCCAACGCTGTTGGTGGAATTTAAGATTCATAGAAATGCTAAGCAGCCATCTTTGTTATGCATTTAATACAGGTTTTACTGTTGAATGATTTTCGATGTGTTATCGAGTTATTAACATCTCAGAAACCATGTCTATGAGCTGGTAATAAGTATTACACAGTACAGAGCTTACAGAACTGGTGTACGGAATTGACATTTGGCTTTACTTATTGTAAGTTTTTGAAATTCATATATTTCTGTGCAGGCCAAGATCATGTTTTATAACTTGAAGCATACACAGAACTAAAAACCCCTTCCGAATTGTTCTGATGAACCTCTGGTTGGAAAGTTATCACATTTTGTCATTGTCAGGTCTAAAAGTCAATATCAGGTGAGTAAATTACTGTTTTCATGGATCTCTTGTCCATTTTTATCTCACCTGAACTTTGTTTAGGATGAACTCAACGGTATTGGTGGATGGTTTGACATCCTTCGTTATTATTCAACACCTGAAACTATTGTCAGAAAAAGCAGCTGAGAATTACACAATACTTGGGCCTCCTCCTAAAAAGGTTCAGTTTTGCCCCTTTGAGGAGGTGCTACAGCTAATCTCAGAAAAGCAATTAAACAACATCTTCTCTTATATCGTTTGATGGATCCTCATCAAACTGTGTCTGCAGCATCATTGTAAGATTTTCTTCCAGACTGTTCAAATTAAGGCACCCAACCCCATTAACGGGCCATTAGATCTAAATGTAGTAATACCTTTGAACGGCTTGTTCACATAAACCACTTGATGGTCCACACTTGGTCTATAGCATCATTTAATGGTCCTCTCCAAAATGTTGGCAAATGAGGGGAAGGCACTTATCCTCTTTAACAGACCTACTTATAGTAAAGGAACCAGCGTGGTAGCCATCTGCTCGTGTAATGGCGGACGGGGTTTTGAACAGTAATTTCTCACTTAGCATGACCATACAGATCTAAATTAAATCAGGGGTCTGTTTAAATTTCACTGTTGATGTATTTTGGACATTTTGGTAGGAAAAATGGAAGAGGAAGTTGAATTTGGTGAAATAAAACTCAATCTTAGTAAGAGTAGTACTTCAAGATCACAGCAATGTGATTTTGTTGTGATTATACAGTAAGCAAATGTGACCATAGAAATCTCTCTTAAAAGATCAATGACTCCTACTTTTCTTTTCATTTTATATCAGTTACATTATATCAAAACTCTTTAAAATGACGTAAGTATTTGTTCTCTGAAATAGGTCTAGCTGTGTTTGGTAGCTCTTTAAACAAGAGTTGTCACAGGAGACTATTTCGATGCTGGATAGTGAAACTGGGCACATCTGAGGAAACTGGAGCTGTCACTGGAGTGTTTAATAACTCCACTGGTGGAAGAAAATATTGCACAATAGCTTGAGTCTGTGTCAAAAATATTAAGAAATAAGACAGGTAAAGATAAAGTGTATCAAAACATTTTATTAGTATAATTCTAAGCAAAAAGGGGGTATAATTCATAAAATATTGGTGCAAGATGCACCTTGTGTCATATGGTATGTGTGATGAAGTGAAACAAGTACTTCAAGTTTGAATCAAATGCATTTCGTAATAACTGAGATAAGTGAAAATGGATCATGATTAATCTTAAATTCTAGGTAAAAGGCGGCATAATTCATGAAAATTGGTGCAAAAGATATGCACCTTGTGTCATATGATGTGGATAATTATGTTGAATAATTACTTTAAGTTTGAATAAAATCCATTCAGTAATAACAAAGATAGAGTGAAAGTGCATCTAAACATTACCCTGAAATCCTTAGTGAAAGAGGGAATAAATCATGAAAATTGGTGCCAGAGTTATGCCCCTTGTGTCATATGATAAGGGTGATTATGTTGAACAACACTTTTAAGTAGGAATCAAATCCATTCAGTCATAACAGGACAGTGAAAGTGCATCAGCTCTTCAACCTGAAATTCTAAGTAAAAAGGGGAATAATTCATTCAACATTTGTACCAGAGTTACGCATTTTGTGTCATATGATGTGGGTGATGATGTTGAACAATTATTTTAAGTTTGAATCAAATCCATTTAGAGATAGAGTGAAAGTGAACCAAAACTTATCCTGAAAATCTAAGTGAAAAAGGGAATAAATCATTAAATATTAGTGCCGGAGTTATGGCCCTTTTGTCAGATGATGTGGGTGATGATGTAAAATAACTTATTTTAAGTTTGAATCAAATCCATCAAGTTATTACAGAAAAAAGAAGGAAAAGAGAAAGTGTAAAAAAACTTTAACCAAGGTGGGGACGCGGGATAGCTCTCCTTATACTTCGTATTGCCGAGCTAAAAATGTCAGTTTAATATAGAATGTATAGGTAATAATATTAATTGGTGTGTGACCTTACATACTGTTAGTTGTGCAACCAAGACCAACACCAATTAAGGCCTCCTGTATCTTTTTAAAATCAAAATTTAGTTTGTTTCATAAACTACCAAAGCCAAAGTTAAGTACTGTGCTTTAAAACGGGATATACAAACACAGGCAATGTTTAAAAAGTAGAATAAACTTTCATCTGCATAAATACCTGTAATAAAGTTACCAAAGACCATCTTAAAGTGAAATTATTCGCATATTTCAAGTTAAATTCTAGCTGAAATAGATGTTTGTAAAAAAAGTGTGGAGGAAATTATATTTCTGAACCCAGTATACCAAACTCTTTCTGTTACCAGCACGAAATAATAAGTTTCCAAATAGGTCTTTTCTATTTTGACTCGGGCAGTCATTTTAAGAAAAGTCAAACTGCACGCAGGAGTTGCTTCCCGTCAACTTCAGAAATCTTTAACTTTAGGTAAGGGAGATCACTGAGTAGATGATTGAAGAAAAGAACTATTATTTTATTAGTACAATTCCTTTATTTATAAAGCATCAACTTCAAATGATTTAGTGCTTTATCTTTAATTTAATACATTTAAATGCACAGAAACCTAAAATTGCTTTTATAAAATATTCACCAAAAACACACCATATGCAGAAAGATGCGCATATATCCAAGGTTTTCAATTTTTCTTACGCATGGTACCAAAGAGTGAGTAATTTCAAACTTATAATAAGAATTTAACCTTCACAAAAAGGTATATATAATTTAGTCAGTTACAATCTTGTTTTCAGAAAGTTGCCATCTCATATTTTAAGTTTGTCTGGTAAAGTGAGGTATGTGTCACCCTGTATCATTCTTTGACAATCTTGGTCAAGTTTGAAATGGGCTACCTGAGATCAAACATATGTCAATAGACAAACCTTGTCAAAACTCTAGAGGTCACATTTTCTGTTTGATCTTATGATGCTTGTCTGTCTGTATATATGTTTTATGTGATATTGTGAATACCATGAATATTCAATCGACTTCTGGTCGTCAGATGAATATTGAACTGACTGCTGGAAATCAGTCATCAGTTGAAGATTTACGTTTCTTCCTTTTAAAGTTTCATGCATAACTATAACTAATATTTTGCGGTAACCTGCGCCAGATAAATGACAAACGGGGGGGGGGGGGGGGGGGGGGGGGGGTAAAAGTAAGTTGAATATTCAACTATCTACTGTCCTTTACAAACGAGTGAAAGCACTTGTATACCTGTTTGTCAAAACATCTGACCCCGCGTCCCCATCTGGCAGGTGCAAGTATTTGAGGTTACTACATGTAGTAATGTATGGAACATTTTAAGTGGTCATAACTTTCTAAATATGCACTGAGCACTAAGGGCCTTTAATTTAATATAATGTGGAGGTGGGGCTATGTATGACATTGACAGTAGAATCTTGAATCAGCAACTGACAACTGATTTCCAGGAGTGAGTCAAATATTCAACTGACAACTAGAAGTCGGTTGAATATTCCAACTGACGACTGGACACCAGAAGTAAGCTGAATATACAACCGACATCTAGAAGTCGGTTGAATATTAAACTGACGACTGACCGCCAGAAGTCAGTTGAATATTCAACCGACGACTAGAAATGACGACCAGAATACAGAGCAGTTTGAAAGAAAAAAATGCCATGATGGTTCACCTGAATTTCAGAGCTTAAAGGGGCTTTAGAGTATACAACTTTGGAAGGGCCCTAGTATGCTCCAAGTGTCAAAAGTGTCTGAGGTAGTAGATATTTTGTTTGTTTTGGGTTTAACACCGTTTTTCAACAGTATTTCAGTCATGTAACGGCGAGTAGTTAACCTAACGAGTGTTCCTGATTTCTATACCTGTACAAACCTGTTCTCCGCAAGCAACTTCCCAGCATGAATCAGATG
The DNA here is from genome assembly GCF_021730395.1 of Mercenaria mercenaria. Lineage (NCBI taxonomy): Eukaryota > Metazoa > Mollusca > Bivalvia > Venerida > Veneridae > Mercenaria > Mercenaria mercenaria. The sequence continues at coordinate 35,071 of NW_026461760.1, forward strand.
TGGAGGACTAATGATTTCACACACAATGTGGTTTATCAAATTGTCACGGAGAACATACGCCCCGCCCGAGGATCGAACTCTCGACCCCGCGATCCGTAGTTTAACGCTCTTACCTACTAGCTAAGCGAGCGGGCTCCAGATGTAGTAGAAGTTTATTACATTTATAAGGGTAAAAAGTGAAAAAGAGTTCAAAATGTATCGTTCTTATGTCTTTAAAATAGGATGGTAAAAACACACAGAGACAAGTGCAGCAGGTTGAGATAATTTTGGATTTCTCGTAGTAACGGTTATACTTTTACCTCTAGCGGTCCTAAATGAAGCCTAATGTCTCATTTGCGTAACTTTTGGAGAGGACCTTATAATGATATTACAGACCAAGTATGAGAAAGATGCATACAGCGGCTCATGAGGTATTATTTAAAGCTGTTTCTATATCAAGCTCATGTGACCCCAGAATGGGGGCTGTGGGCTGTATGCCCCCATTGAACATGTTTGAGAGAGAGGACCTTACCATGATGTTACATAAATTGTGTGTGGAAAATCCATTAAAATGTTGATGAGAATAGAAGTCATTTACAGCTATTTCTATTTTTAGCTCTAGCGGTTCATTAAAAGGTCGTATGTCCACATTTTATTACATGTTAGAGCAGAACTAAAATGATGCTTCAGACCAAGTTACATAAAGATCCATCAAGCTGTTTAGAGGAAGTAATTTTAAGGTCTATTTTTAGCGATAGAGGTCCCATATGGGGACCAAGCTCCCCCATTTAAAATAGTCTGGGAGAAAATTATAATGATGCTACAGATTAATTTTGATGAAGATCCATCAAGTGGTTCATCAGTAAGAGTTATTCAAAGTTATAATTTTTTGTCTCTGGCTTCCCCGAAATTTAGTCAGGCGGAACCATTTGATAAACTTGATAAAAGGTCTTTCCGGATGCTTCATACCAAGTTTTGTGCAACTCTTATCATTAGTTGCAGAGGAGAAGATGTTTAAAATGTTATATGGATCATAACTAATAGCATATACTAATTTGTCGCTGTTGCAGACGATAGAGCAGAATAAATGTCAATCTATATTGCGAAAGATCCATTTTCGCAGGTTTGAATCTCATAAATTGCATAGCACTTTCCCTCTTTTTGAAAAAATCATTTTCTTTTTATTGTACGCACTTTTCAGCATATGTCGCATTGGTTGCTTCACTCATGAATTTTAAAGTCTTAATTCTAAAGATCACTTTTTCATCAATTTGTTTGTTTTAGGTTTAACGCCGTTTTTCAACAGTATTTCAGTCATGTAACGGCGGACAGTTAAACCAACCAGTGTTCCTGGAATGTTATCCGCAAGTAACTGCCAACTTCTCCACATGAATCAGATGTTGAGAGTGAATGATTTCAGACACAGTGTTTTCTATCAAATCGAAACAGAGAACAAACGCCTCGCCAAGGGATCGAGATCACCGCATTCCGAGGATATGCGCTCTCTCTAGAGAGCTAAGCGGGCGTGCTCACTTTTTTTATTAAATCTATAATACCATTCCGTTACAGAATAAAACGCAACAATACAAATAAGTAAATATTACAGGTGAAACTGTTCGTATATTCTTAAATGTTTGTAAATAAAACTGTCCCGCAAAACACATTCTAGCGTTTCAGTTTGTGTGCATTTATTTGAAAGTTTCCCTTTCATAGGTTAATGAATGTTTGATTTCAGCGTGACTCAAAATCCAAAACAGTTGCATAAAGTATAGAAACAATGAAAGCTGTAAAGAAACAGACTTCTGAATCCTCTCGAACAAGAATCTTACACTCTGCTAATGGAATAATTTGTAATTAACTCTCAGCAAAAAAAAGAACTACATAACAATTTAAGAATATATAAGGCTTTTTTCTTTTTCCGATATTTACTTAGTTTATTGGAACATCGAATAGCTTAAAATATCAAAGGTTTCAACATAAACTATTTTTTTTTTCACAAGTGTGGTGTACAAGCACTTGTTGGACATTTTAAAAGTAGACTCTGTATATTTAATCAGAGGTTTAATGAAAATAAAATGAAAGCGAAAGGGTCATAACAGTCACCTGAGTTTCTGAAATTAAACAAACTATAGAGTGTGCAACGTTGGAAGATAAATATCATATACTCCAAGGGTCGGAAGTTCCAGAGAAAGTACAACTTGATTACATAAATAAGTGTGATAGATGACAAACAATCCAGACACTAAATGCTTCCTCGGTCTTCAAAACTGGATGGTCAAAATATATATGTAGACAATTTGAGTAGGCTATGGTGTTCTGAAAGTTTCTTTGTAATGTTTATCTACATGCAGCGGATCATAAGAAGAAGTTGTTTAAAAGGTATTTCTATTTTTAGCTTTTGTGGCTCATATAGGAGGGTAGGGTGCTCCACTTGAACAAGTTTGAAAGAAGACCTACAGATCAAATATGTTGAAGATCATCTCCATTTCAACAATGTTTGGAGAGAACCTATAATAATGCTACAGACAAGTTTAGATAAAGATCTATCCGGCGGTTCATGAGAAAAAGTTGTTTAAAGGTATTTCTAGTGTCTCCTTATAGGGTCTAAGTGCTCTCATATGAAGGAACATGCAAGAGGACCTTACAGTGATACTAAAGACCAAGGCTTATCTTTTCAGGGGTTCATTTGAAGAAGTCGTATAAAGATATTTCTATTTGTAGCTGCAGCAACCCCTTAAAGGGATCAAGCGCCGCCATTTGAACAGAACTTGGAAAGGACCGTACAATTATCCTTCAGACACTGTTTAATGTAGATCAACCGAGCCGTTCATGAGAAATATGTATAACCATGCTAATGATCAGTTTATTGAAAAACCATGAAGAGGTTCATCAATTAACGTCATTTCAATATATTTCTCTTTTTGGCTCTAGAACCATAAAATTGCCAGGTGAAATATTAGATCCAATTTTGGGCCAAAAAGGGACTAAGCTGAGTGCAACAGTTCTACTTATTCTTCGAAGAGTTGATTAATTGAGTAAAAAGGAGCAATGATTTTGAAACAGGAGGGATATAATGACCCTACATTTTACACATTGCTTGACCAAATTTGATACTTGGTCAAACATGGAAAATATATGCGAAATCATTCTGAAATCTGGCATGTGTTTTCTGCCAATGATATTTAGTATCTTCTACATGCATACTGTATATATACATGAAAAAGTGATAAGTCCTACTGAAATAATTTTAGCATGTGTACAAACTTACACAAACTTTTCACTACTCGTTTGGAACACAACTTGGCTCAGTAGTGTTTGGTGTTTATATAACAAACATGTAAACAAATATTTTTGCTGAAATATTTTATTCTGTAGTAATATTATGGAGCTGTTTTACTGATACGTCGTCAAACAATTGATCGAAACATAAGTTACTTTAAAAATTAAATACAGCGCTACCATTATAACAGTGCCAATAGTATTACTCAAACAACATACAGATCTATACAATACGCAACATACTTGATTCAAGAACATGTTCAATTAAAGCTGTAAAACTCTTTATACTTGTTCATAATGTCTAGCAAATGCACAGCTATAGATATATTTATAACAGTTTGTATTATTCCAAAGGCTTACGCATTTAAGTAATGGTTTTTGTTGAAGAACATTGACGGGATTTGGCATTGTAAATTTGTAATTCATGTGAAAATCTATTTTAAACAAAACAGCTAAAACGTTCACGTACCGCAAAAAAGTACATTAAATATATATGTAGCATTAGCTCCTTTGAGAGTTTTGGAACTGTTTATGCTAATTTCCATTTGTGTAATTATCTAAGGGTTTGTCCTTTCAAAAGAGATCGTAGAAAATCCACTGTATTGTGGCTCTCAGAAATGCATTTGCATTTATGCATTTAAGCATTAACTACAAAAACAAATTATTTATAAAATATAAAACAAGTGTTATTTCCGGTTGAATAATATATGAAATAATGTTTCATTTTATCTTCGATTCTCCATTGATCGTTATTTCACTCTGATGCAATCTATATGAAGTAACCTGATAAAATTAAATATTCGTTATATTTGAAAACTATTAAAAGTAAGGGTCGATTTCCCGGAAGCACAGATCACCCTCAACACAGCCATAACCCTAAAAACCTTTGAATGAAAATCATGACGTAGCTCAACCTTTGCCTTCTTTCTGGGTTACGACTTTCAATTTGTTGTGCATTGGCTCACTGATATATCACTTTATTACATACAGTACGTCCTCATTTGAATCACAAATATTAAAGTCAATGGGATAATGGGATTTTGTGTACCAATCATATGTGATTAGTCATAATAAGGGCGGTAGAAGTTATTAAAAAAGACAGGTTTAAGCTCAAAATATAGCGAACGTTTGCATTTGATTTCGTGGTTCATGAGTTAATCATTTCACGTATTCATCGTAAGTACATTAAAATGGTATCCGTAACTACTTTTTCACGTGATCGTCATCCACACTTGACGACGCAACGTCAGGATCAAAACGTCTGGCATACTTACATCATTTTTTGGTTTTAATTTTGGTCAAGTAATGGATTTGCCCAACACTTTTAAAAACAACTTATCATTTTTCATAGAATAAGTGTGCGTAACGTTTAGCTTGCTGACGGCAAAAGTTATTCTGCCTAAGTGATCAGTGCAGACCAAGATCAACCTGCACATCTGTTCTCTATTCAGTCAGTATTTTTCCACTAAACACCCCTTGGAATGATAAATGGTATTGCCAAAACTAAATGACAAACCAGTCCATTTTAGAAATTTAGCAGAGTAAAGGTTAATACATGTTAGGGTTTCACTGGATGTATTTTCGAAATCTGGTTTTCCTATCCTTGCAACAGCCTATGCAATTATGAAAAATGAAAACTGTTGTATATTTATGTTATACATTTACATGAACAGTTGCATCTTTAGCCGAAGTTCATTAAAAATAGAAGTTTATTTAATTAATATAAACTCCCTTTGTTCATATTGGATATGAAACCAAGATAGACTGAAAATGAATTAATTCGGAAGCTATAGACATTTTTAGAACTTACATACGGTTTAGGTTGTTGAAACATCCCATTGTCTATCAAATGCAAATGTAAAACTAGAAATTATATTGCAATCAAAAGAAATGCTCAGCTTTGTTAATTATACTGCCAGGAGAGACAGGTAGCTTACTCTATATAATGGGTCTTTTTGTTCGTTAAATCAATCTCTAATAGAATATACGGAAAGTGAAATATGTCATAAATGTTAAATGTGACTGACCAGCTGTAACTGCATTTAGTATATGTATGTATACACAAACAATTTTGTAGGGATGTAGGAAAACATGTTGGACAAATGAAAGACTGTGGATGATTGCAACAGCTAAACTCTAACCTAAAGCAACGATCAAGAGATGACAGTACTGCATCATTTTTCTTAAGTAAAGCAGACAAGATTTAAATGAAAAAGGGATGGCAAGTATCAACTCGCAATGACTGGCTTATATATTCCCAAGTAGTACCTAAGATAAACCCTGTTGGAAAAAATCATTTGTAATACCCAGACTCACGAGCAGATTCAAGATAGCATAGCAAGCATTTCATATTTTAGTAAAACTCTAATGTGTAAAGCTTTGAAAACAAGAAATTTACTTTGACTTACCTGGCTGTACAGGTGCAACAGTTTCCCGTGCCCGGGCTTGTTTATCTTTCTCTTCTTTTTTCTTTTCTTCCATTTTGATTTCTTTTGCTAAGGTCTTCTCCTGTTTATCCAAGAATTCAGTAAGATGTTCTTGATGTGATTCTCTTAACAGTGCTTTAAATGTTTCATACCCTCCGACACCTTTAGCACTTACTTTCTTAATTATCTCCCTAGTCTTGTCAGATGTTAATCTCTGTTCCTTAAATCAAAATACATGTGCCTGCATAATAATAAGTAAAACAATATAATGCTGATATATTTTAGGGAAGTATGCTAATACCCATACCCGATGACAATTATTATAGTAAAATAAATTGAAGTGTGAAACGTTCTTAGCCTTTACCCTGCTTAATTTCTGAAATGGACTTGTCTGTCATTTAATTTCAGAATCATCACTTCTTATTTAAAGGGGTGTTCACTGAAAATTTACCGACTGAATAGCGAACAGGCTAGATAATGCTCAGCCAGCACGGATAGGCTGATCTTGGTATGCACTGGTTGCAAAGACAAAACCACTTGCAGCCAGCAGGCTAACGGTTAATAATACTTTGATTTTGATTGATTTTCTTTTATTTGAATCGAAACTTGTTCTCGTGAGGAGAATTTTTGTCCATGAAAAGTATTTTAACAAATGTCAAAAACACAGCAAAAGCCATTTCAACAGTCTTTGTTTAAACAATTTATTACTATTTTGTATTGCTTGTTGGGTTTGGTTTGGTGTAAGTCACGCCAGCACAGTTTTATGTCATATGGCGACTTACCAGGACTTTATTTCAGGCGCCTACGGGCAGCTCGGTAGAACCACAAACCTTTCGTAAGCCGGTTGGATGGCTTCCTTACATGTCACAATTCTGCATCCCATGCGAGGTTTTAAACCCACAGAAGTTTGGGGCAAGTAATTCAAAGTCAGCGACCTAAACTACCCGTTCACGGAGGCCTCTTTTACTTTTTTTGTAGTTGTGTGTCGATAAGCATACAATTTAGCTCAGCCAGATGTTACATACAGTGCACCATACATGCAATGATTTATTTGAAGCCTTTCTCCGAAACTGGGGTTAGTTATGCAAGTGTGTTATTTCAGTACTATTTAAGTAAGCATAGACTTAATATACCTGAATATCGCGCACTTGAGTGTATGGTAGATAGTCCCTCTCCAAAAATAAGTCTAAAATCGAACCAGGATCAAGATCTTCCAAAAACCTTTGTTGGCTTTTATGTAACACTCGTTTGTAAAACTTAATATCTGAAGAATAAAAAAATAACAACCACGTATATACTAAATTAAATTTCAGTTTCTCTTTTCAGAACCTCCTTTCTACGAAACCCTATCTGTTTAGATAAAGTCAAATAATCCTATCTGCATGTAGATAAAGATATTAAGTGCAAAATACATGCTCGAACTGATATATAAGTTTTTAAAATCATATGACTAAGTATTCGTGAATAACAAAATCATGACAAAATCTATTTTAAATGTTTAATTATTAACTTGCCGGTATAATTCGAAATTACTTATTACTGTAAAGTGATATCTACAATATTAATCTCCTTGAATAGGTATAACGGAAACACAAATAGACAGACGATCATAAATTAACCCGGATAATAGTACTCTAAGTCTTGGTTGTCAGCAACTCCGCCCGAGCCACTTCCATCAAATACATTTTTAGCCTTTTAAAACAAATTTAACCGAGCTCAAGTCTCGAGCATACAAGCTTAAATGTTACATTTTCAACGTTTAAACAACTCCCATATACCACCAACGCGTTTAGGTCGAAAACTTCATAAAAAAGAAATACGAAAGAATAAAATAATGAAATGCAAGTCTTTACACTTCACGACTTCGGGAATTCTTAAACATCATAAAGCGTAAAATCGTAAAATGTAATATCGTGAATTCGTTTTTTTTATATAACACGATAACTTCACGATTTCACGTATTATGGCGAATTCCCAAAGATTTATGATCTCGTACTTCACAATTTCAAGTTTAAAGCTGTGAAGTGTGAAATCATGAAGACACAACCGGTCTTTCGTAGAAATGACTTTCTTTACATTTAATTATCACTCAGATTGTGAAAAGTATTGATTACATTATGGCAAGGATAAATATTATGGCCATGAGTATGTAAGCAGATAATGAAGAAATATAAATGTGAAAACAGCAAACTTAATCTACATCCTGTTAGCTTGAATACGATATGCACAGTCAATGAAGTCTTAACAGTTATTATAAAGGATCTACACAATGAAATATCAATAAAATAAAACACTATACATCTACTTAAGTTTATACTTTAAACATCTCAATTATAGTCACCTAAAGCTACACTATATCTAAATTATTCAAATAAATGCCTAATGACTAGGTTATCTTTTAATCTTAACCAATTTTGTTTGACACGTGAGTAGCACTTATATATAGAGTAAGGTAAATTTATGTGAATAGTGATTATGTCTTTCTGTAAGAACCACTTAACTTAACAGTATGGTAACTTTATTTGGGACCAACTTCTTTTTAGAGTCATGTTACTTTATGTGAGTAACACATATAGTACTATAGCTTCATGTGAGAACCACTTTATATTATCAGATTCTCTGTGTAGCACATAATTTTAAAGAATAGTAGCTTTATGTGAGTACTACTTAGTTCTACGGTGTGGAAAACGTATGGCAGATAACTTTTTCCATTGTATAGTAATTTAACGAGAGCCACATACTTCCACATAATGGTGAATTTACGTGAAAACTACATTTTCTGGAGGCAAGCAACTTTATATGCCGGACCATTCATTTCTACAGTATAAAGTAACTTTATGTAAGTACCACTTATTTATACAGAATGATAACTTTAAGTGTGTATAACTTGTCTCTAGAGGCATGAACCTTTATGAGTACAACATATATTTCATAAAAATGTTAACATTATGCGGGTTTTACTTATTTCTACAGTATTGCGAATTGTTCAAAGAACCATCCACTATGAAGAAGTTTTATTTGAGCATCACGTAATTTTATGGTATAGTAATTTTATGCAAGAGTCACCTATTTCTACAGTATGGTCAATTAATGTAATTTATGCAAGAGTCACCTATTTCTACAATATGGTCAATTAATGTAATTTTATGCCAGTGTCACTTATTTCTACAGTATGGACAATTAATGTAATTGTATGCCAGTGTCACCTTTTTCTACAGTATGGTCAATTAATGTAATTTTATGCAAGAGTCACCTATTTCTACAGTATGGTCAATTAATGTAATTTTATGCCAGTGTCACTTATTTCTACAGTATGGTCAATTAATGTAATTTTATGCAAGAGTCACCTATTTCTACAGTTTGGTCAATAAATGTAATTTTATGCCAGTGTCACTTATTCCTACAGTATGGTCAATTAATGTAATTTATGCCAGAGTCACCTATTTCTACAATATGGTCAATTAATGTAATTTTATGCCAGTGTCACCTATTTCTAGAGTATGGTCAATTAATGTAATTTTATGCCAGTGTCACCTATTTCTACAGTATGGTCAATTAATGTAATTTATGCCAGAGTCACCTATTTCTACAATATGGTCAATTAATGTAATTTATGTCAGAGTCACCTATTTCTACAATATGGTCAATTAATGTAATTTTATGCAAGAGTCACCTATTTCTACAGCATGGTCAATTAATGTAATTTTATGCCAGAGTCACCTATTTCTACAGCATGGTCAATTAATGTAATTTTATGCAAGAGTCACCTATTTCTACAGTATGGTCAATTAATGTAATTTTATGCCAGAGTCACCTATTTCTACAGCATGGTCAATTAATGTAATTTTATGCAAGAGTCACCTATTTCTACAGCATGGTCAATTAATGTAATTTTATGCCAGAGTCACCTATTTCTACAGCATGGTCAATTAATGTAATTTTATGCAAGAGTCACCTATTTCTACAGCATGGTCAATTAATGTAATTTTATGCCAGAGTCACCTATTTCTACAGCATGGTCAATTAATGTAATTTTATGCCAGAGTCACCTATTTCTACAGCATGGTCAATTAATGTAAGTATGATTTATTTCCTCTGTTTAGTGAATTTATGAGAGATTAATTTGTACAGTATAATAACTCTATCTGACAATCTCGTCTTTTAGAGTCAGGTAACTTATGTCAATAGTGTTTACGTCTAGAAGACAGTAACTTTATGGTAGAATCACTTATTTCTACACAGTATAGTAACTTTATCTGACAATCTAGTCTTTTAGAGTCGGGTAACTTATTTGGGTAGCATTTACTTCTAGAGGAATTTATTCTATGGGATAATCAGTTATTTCTACGGTAAGTAACATTATGGCAACTGTATTTGAAAAACACTTACTTCTAGAGTCAAGTACATTTATGAGTAAACCACTTTAAACAGTCACTTTATTTGAATATCAACATACATTCAAAGTGTAGATATTTCATTTGAGTAGCCCCTATTTTGTATAATTTTGTCTGAGAGTCACTTGTTTTTACAGAATGGTAAAGTGTAGGACAGCCATTTATTTCTACAGTTAGGTAACCATACGACAAGGGCACTTATTTCTAGTAGAGTAAGATTACTTTAAGTGGGAACCGCGTATTTCTACAGTACGGTAAATATTTATGAAAGTAACTACTTACTACATTAAGTTACTTAATTATAGTAGCAGACAACTCTTCAATGTGGTTACTTTAAGTAAATGACACTTATTTTTGCAGTATGGTAAATTTACGTGAGGCGCACTCATTGCTATAGTAATGTAACGTTTTTAGGGGACAGCTTATTTCTGCAGTACGGATACAATATGTAAAAGCCAATGATTTCTACAGTGACATAAGTGTATATGAGAACCATTAATTTCTACAGTACGGCAACTTTAAGTGGAAGTCACTTATTTCTACAGTCAGGTTACTTTATGTTAGAACCACTTATTTCTACATTATGTCAATTTTATGTGTCAACTGAATATAACTTATTTCTACAGTATGGTAACATTTATGACAACTTATGTTGGAACCACCTACTTCTAGGGTCACTTACTTTTACAGCGTAGAAAGTTTATGTAGTATGTTTTATGAGAGAACCACTTACCCATAAATTATGTTTACTTTATATACGAACTGCTTATTTCCATAGTATGGCCATACTGAAGCATTGGGTAAAAATTGATTCTATTATCTTTCCTTGTTTATCTTGTTTATCGCTTTTCTAAATCTCACCAAATCACGTGGTAGATGGGCCAAATCTCACAAAGTCACGTTTGCAAATATCACGTGTTACATTAAAGATGGGGAAAAAAAGAAAAATATCATGCAATAGATCAGGAATTTATCTACAAAATGACACCTTATTTGTCAAAAATCGACCGTGAACAAACAAAAAAGTTTTGTGTAAAATACAAAAGCCCTTACATTATCAGCAGTACATATCGCTATACTGGCAAAGTTTAAGTGCAAATATTTTGTAATTATTTTAAATGTAAGATACTAAAAATATATCCCATTAAGTTATAAAGTAGTTTCTTATCTCTGTATATTATAGGTATTTGCAATAAACGACAATTTTCAAAATGTTGTCGGAAAACTTTTATGATATAATTCTTTTCTAACTGTGTAAATGTAACTCATGAAATTGTTATGACTTTCCTTTCTTCTCTCTCTCCCTCTCTCTCTGTCTCTCTCTCTACCTTTCTTTCTTATTTTTCTTTTATATTTTTTTTTTTTTTTTTTTTGGTAACCCCGTTTATTTCAAATTGTATACATATATAGATACATATAAACACATGATGCAAACGTACATATATAGATACATATAAACACATAATGCAAACGTACAATTACATAAATTAATAATGTAAATATCAAGACATATTGTTCAACATGTAATCTTAGTGATCTATTATGTATACATATTTTTATAACTACTTCATATACTATCTTAAGTCGTATATTATCATTGACATTTGTTATCAGGCAATTTACAAATTGGGGTAATATTTTACGAAAATATGATGAAATGTGTATGAGAAAAAAAATATAGACAGGAAAAAAAGAGCACATATTTAACAGAAATATGCGCAAGTTGTTTAAGAAAAAAAAAGAAAAGAGGAGGAAAAAAGTGAAAGAGTGGGGAAACTGATTTAATAAAATGAAAAATCCCTTAATAACTCTTAGTAGACAGTTATGGTTAGCTCTATTAATAAAAGATCGGAATTAACAAGTTTTTATTTTTTAATATTTTGGTATTATTAAAGATGATATTTTGGCAGGTTAGGAAATATTTTACTTTGCTTTATTTCTTAAATTCTGTTGTTAATTTTGCTTAGTTATCTATCGTTTCGATAACTTGAGACCAATTCTTTTCGAATTCAGATATTTTATTATTTATGGCTGAAATGTATTTCAAACTTGTAAGTTTATCTTTAAAATAAACCTTGAACATTGGTATAGAGAGGTACCTACAACAGTTTTCTTTAAACTTTGTTTTATAAACATAATACTTTAGAAGTAAAGCAAGATAATTTCCAGCTCGATTGGTACAGGTATCATACGAAAAAATGAATTTTTTTTTCTGTAAATTAATGTCAATATTAAATCTTTCTTTTGCCCAATTACTTAAGTCAAATAAAAACTTATTAACATGTGCACATTCAAATGTTAAATGTTCTATTGTCTCTTGTTGTTGACGACAATATGAACATAAATTGCTGTCGACTTTATTTATTTTATACAAAAATGATTTAGTTACTAGAATGTTTTGATTTATCTTAAATTGAAAATTTTTTAGTTTGACTTCCTTGATTGTTTCTATATTTTTGCAAAATAATTTAAATTCTAATTCTGATATATGTCCTAATGTTTGGTTCCATTTATTTGGTATGTATATTTCCTTAATTCTTGTAATGGTATTATAAAAAGAGCTACTGCCCTTTTTATCTTTAACAAGTAATCTTAAGTATGGGTTAATATCTACGTTGTATTTGTGGACAGCTGTTTTATTATTTATTATCTTTTCTTTCCACTCGTTTGGTATATTATTCATAATTTTATGTAGGTCTAAAAATGTACCATTTACTGAATATATACGTTTTAACTCATCTATCGTATAAAAATTTCCATTTTCATTTAGAAGATCTATAACATTGATAATCTTATTCTTGTACCAATTGTTATTCATATATGTTTTGAATCTGAAGTTGTGATTATTCCAAAGAGGAGAATATAAAATTTGTTGCAGATCTGTAATATCAATAGATTCGCAAAGACAGTACCAACTTTCAAGAACGTCTTTCCAAAATGGATTTTGTATTCTCCCAGCCATTAACTTGGCATAACTTGCACCTAAAGTGAAAATGTTCTTGAAAGGAAAATTTATTAAATCTTTCCAAGTATCACAATTATTCAATGAAAGTCTTCTTAACCAGCTCAACTTCAAACTATGTATAAATGTGTTAATATTTATCATCTTTAAACCACCGGAATCGACATCATTTGTTATAATTGATCTCTTTACTCCATCCGGTCCATTTTTCCATAAAGATTTAAATGCTATATTATTTAATTGATTAATTAAGATTGACGGGGGATTTGGTAATGCTATAAACAAATGCACAAATTTCGAAATTACAAGCGATTTGATAACTGTTACTTTGCCAAATAAAGTTAAGTTTCTCTTTGACCACGAGCGTATCAAATCTTTGCATTTTTCTAATACAAGTGGACCATTTAAATCCCAAATATCTTTGACATGTGAAGAAAAAGTTACACCTAATATTTTTAGAGGTGTTTGCGACCAGTCTAAATGTAAATCTGGACATAATTTTATCAATGACTGACTCAATGATCCTATCCAAAGTGCTCTTGTCTTTTCAATGTTTATTTTCAATCCCGAAATTTTATAAAACTTGTCTAGTGTACTCAAACAGTGACGTAAAGATTGTTCAGTTCCATCTAGAAACAACTGCGTATCGTCTGCGTATTGACTCATTTTATATTCTTTGTTACTTATAGTTACACCTGAAATATTATTGTTCATTCTTATCATTAATCCAAGTATTTCTGCACACAAAATAAAAAGATAAGGAGATATTGGATCGCCTTGTCTGCAACCTCTTTCTAAACGAAAAAAATCTGACAAATGCCCATTTTGTAAAATACAAGTCTCACTTCCTTGCTGAAATAATTTTATCCATTTTCTAAAGGAAGGTCCAAAATTGAAATATTCTAAAGTTTTATGAATAAAATCCCATGAAATAGAATCAAAAGCTTGTTGAAAATCTATTGATAACAATAGTCCTGGAATATTTTGTTTTTCAGTTTCAAACAAAATGTCATAAATCAATCTTATATTTTCTCCAATAAATCTGCCTGCAATGAATCCCTTCTGATCGGTGTGAACTATTTTGTCTAAAAACATTTTAAGGCGGTTCGAAATGACTGTCGAAGCTAGTTTATAAATGACATTTAAAAGGGATATTGGTCTCCAATTTTTAAGGTATTGTCTATTTTTATTCGGTTTTGGTAAACAAGTAATAACATCCTGTTTTTGTGTCACTGACAATCTATCATTATTATACCCAAAATTAATTGACCGCAAGATAAAATGTGCAATGTCTTTCCAAAAAAAGCTAAAAAACTCCACAGTATATCCATCAAGACCGGGGCTTTTATTTTTTTTCATACCATTTACTGCAGCAGTGAGTTCGTCAAGTGTAATTTCTCCTTCTAGCTTCTGTGATTCCATATCAGAAAGTTTAAATATGTTTTCGCCAAAACTTTCAGTCAACGATACATCTGATGGTATAAAATTGTTTTTATATAATTTGCCATAGTACTCTTTCTGATAAGATAAAATATCTTTAGTGTTAAAAAGTTCTTTTCCATTCTCATCTATGAGTTTGTTAATTGTTTTATTTATAAAGTTTCTACTTTCTAGACCTAAAAAATAGCAAGTTGGTTTTTCACCAAGATCTTCATATCTACATTTTGGTCTTAACATAACACCTTCTAACTTATGTTTCCGTAAGTTTTCGAGATCTGTCTTCTTTTCTTGAAGTTGGACTAATATCATGTTATCTATAGTGTTATAATTACTTTGTATATCATTTTCTATTGAAACAATTTCTTTTTCTAAATCAGTCTCCCTTTTCATACTTTCTTTCTTCTTATATGATGAGTATTTGATAGTTTCACCACGGACAATGACTAAAAATGTTTCCAAAAATAAATGATCTTTTTTTTTCTTTTATATTGATGCATGAAGTAAGAATTACCAATACAACATATATAATAAATATAACAGACTGAACACTAATTAAAAATAATACTCTGTTGTAACCATTAGCTCTTTCTGTATCATCGGCTGCTTAACCTCATGAACTAAATTTTGAGTACCATTTCTTTCAATAGTGTGAGAATTACATATTTCTACTGCATTGATTTTATGCGAGAACAAAATATTTCTATAGTTTGGTAAATTTATTAGAGTAGCACTTATTTCTACATTATAGGCACTTTATTTATGAACCAATTGCTTTACAATAGTAGCTCATATTCTACATTACAGGAACTTTATGTGTGAATTATTTATTTTAAGGCTAGTTATCTTATGTGAAGACAACTTATTTCTACACTATGGTAACTTTCTTATCTGAGCCAAACGATTTAAGCTAAAGCCTTTCTACTGTATGGTAACTTTATGTGGGAAAAACTAATCTTTACAGATTTGTGACCTTGTGTGAGAAAAAACATATTCATACAGTCCTGTAACTGTATACTGAAAGATCTCATATAATCTATACGATACAAAGAACACAGTCAAGCAAAACAATGGAGTATATTCATGAAATGTACACACCCTTCACATCGATTAAAACTGGCTTATGTGGGACCGTTTCATATAAACACATTAAATGGACTTATTTGGAGTTGGACATGTAACAGTCATGCTTATATACAAACGTTCACATAAATTTCCTAGTTAAAAAGAGCATATTTGTTATAAAATGTAAGCTAGAAAAAAAGCCACATGTCCTGTGATATCATTTCTTACCGCTTATTATGTTTGTGGAGTCAGTTTGAAATAATTCGGTGCTTAAGTTAAGTATGAAACCTATTTACATGAAATGGACTCTGACGGCGAAATAAACCGGGACGAAGTGGGGATAACAAAACTTCAATTTGAAAAGTTTCCAGTAGCCGAGCTAAAACAAATACAACTGAAAGTGAAGTTTACATTAATTCGTTTTAGCTTGATTGTGATGAAACTTTAACGCTTATTTGAACCACTCTGCTCTGGTGTCCGTTTTCTGGAGAAAAAAACTCTACTGATGTCATATGAGAAGATGTGGGCGTGACCCCAATAGGGCTTGATCCCCGGGATGAGCAGCCGACACTTTAATCACAAGACCGCCACTCCCCTTTGCTCTCCAGTATAAACCATATGGGTTAGAAATTACTTTTTTATTGTTCTACATCAAAAAAATCTCCAAAACTATTCCAGTATCAAAATAAGATTTACCTCTAGATTTTGGCGCATGTGTTGTCATAACATCAATTAGTAAAACTCGTTACAAGTCTTTTCAAGTACACATTATTTTCATATGAATTCTCCACTTTGTTTAGGTCATATCAATATTTGTTTGATATAAACGCAAGTCTGCATAACTCTGTAAAAGGACTAACAAAATTTAGCGAATGTCAAAATATGTCATACTACCACTATATTAATGTCTTTCATTACAAAACTGCGTATTGGGTTTTCAAAACCTTCAAACTGATTTACAGTTTTGCTGTAATAAAGTACAAGGAGATTATACAATAAAGTTCAATGTGCAATTGTCACGCCGGGAGAGGTAAGATAAAACGTAGTTAACAATATGCTAACATGTTAGGACCGATACGAATCATTTCGTTCGGTGCAATCAAGGGTTTTCTGGCGAAATTATTAATCGAGGTATTTGAAAGAAAACCTTGATTGCACCCAATGCCATGCTATTTGCGATAATGCACTCGTATCGGTCCTCTAACTGCTTTATCACATGGAGAGACATGATATCTTTCTTTTCCAAACTGATGTAGATTTTCTTAACAAGAGTTCCCCACTGGTAGCCCTCAATGTCATATGACCTTTGTCTGAGTGGTCCAACAGCTATGCAGATATATATCGCCATCCTTTTCCTATAAATACAGTTTTTTTTTCAGTTGTCGGTACAGTTCCTGGCTGTGAATAATGTTACCACGTATATCGAAAATGAAAAATCTTTTCAAAGAAAAATTGCTACACCATGCGATAAATTACGATATCTCAACGAAAAAAGATACATTGTCGCTAAATATAATAATTGGAAACAATAATGAAACACTTGCAAAATGCTTCTAAGATTTAAGCACTTATATTATCAAAATGGGATTTACCTTTGGTTACAGATTTATTTACAGCCATGACATCAGACAATATAAAATGTGTTCTGTCTCCAATTACTTTTCTTTTCATCTAACTGCTCCATTATTCAAAGTCCTCAAATATATTTTATTTACAATTTACACCATTTCCAAAGATCTCTTTTTACAAAACTTAAACTCGTCAATAACTAACTGCATTATCTTCACGATAGTTTGTTACTGATTAACAATATGGCTACATAACTAAATTTAAACATGTGTAAACAAAAATGACGTACACTGATCTATGTATAATTTCATGAAATCGGATATCGGATATGTAAACGCATTATCTAGGTACAAAACTCCTACTTTTTTGACAAGTGTACGGTGTACCATTTAGGTCAAATTTCTGCTTCGCGTGCGCACACACTGAACGTATAAAAATATGCGTGATGCATATATATATATACGTCACCACGGGCATGTTATACGTGCACGTGTAGATAAGCAAATGCAGTATTATATGTAGTGCGTGTGTTTATAAACGAACACTTGTATTTATGTGAACACGTATTAATGTTTGCCTGCACATTCATATATGCATGCACGCGTAAATATTCGTCCACCTAAAACACGGTGGGGAAACCAAGAATGCAACGTCATCAAAAACCAGCGCAAATGAGCTGACCACACACAAATTTACGCCGATTCAGGAAAGAAAAGTCTTGTAACTTTTTTATTACTGCAACTTTCGACTCGAGATAAGGAGCACCGTACCCGGCCTGGAGTAAACTATTCTGCGGTGGTGTTCCATATTGTACGTATAGCTTTGATTTTTCCCGAAAAAGCGAACAGTTGGCAAAGAGGGCATGAGCAGTGCCACACTTTTATCTAAGAAAGTGAGTTTTGACCATATGTTCGTGAAATTAGAACAGCTTTGACGCTCATCTAATATAATTGACTAGCATAATACTCAACCATTGTTGTATTTTGCTGTTTTCAACTATACCCCACGATATTTTACTCAAAACAAACAATATCATTAAAATGAGACATTCACACTGACGACCTTGTTGGAGAACATCCACACTCTTAAGTATCTTGCACTGTTTAGAAAAATCTTAGCCATTTTTCTTTTAAATCTGACATGTATACAGTAAAAGTGTTAAGTTTTTCTGCATTCTGTGTGCCATTTGTTATTTTGTTTCGGATGACAGTATTTGTGTATTTTCACGACATGCATTTAATGATGTCAATTTAAAATATAGTTGTAATCCGTAGGGCGTATTTAGTAGAGCAGAATCCACATGAATAGGATCGTGTTACTTTTTCGAAAATGATCACATCTTTCCGCTGTTATTTTCTGCTTTATATAATTTACAAATACTTGTCCTTTGATGAACTTCTGATGCATTTTCAATAAACTTAGTGTTTTTGAACTCTTTTATTTGCTTGTTTTGGGGTTAACACAGTATTTCGGTCATGTAACGGCGGGCAGTTAACCTAAACAGTGTTCCCGGATTCTGTACTAGTAAAAACAGTTCTCCTCAAGTGACTGCCAACTTCCCCATATGAATCAGAGGTGGAGGACTAATGATTCCAGACACAATGTCGTTTGTCAAATAGACACGGAAAACATACTCCCCGCCCAAGGATCGAACTTACGACCCCGCGATCCGTAGACCGACGCTGTACCTACTGAGCTAAGAGGGCGAGCTTTGAAACTTTTTAAAGCCCCATTGGCCTACACTAGTGACGAGCTGACAGACTAAGAGACCATAATATTTTCAATGGCTGATATCACAAAGAATGACTCTGCAGCATATAACGTGTTGAATAATAAGGGACACACTTTACTTGGACAATAAATGTAGATCTTATATAAAAAAAGGAAAAGAAAACATAGATCTTTTCCACCTTAAATTTTTAGTTTTTGAAATTGATTTGTACAATGGCATTGTAACATTGTTCAAATTTTTGGGAAATTATTTTCAGCAAATCATCATTTACTTCCAGTCGTTTATTAATCCGGTAAGTCACATACCGTAGGAGGAGCTTAAATTTGTAAACAAAAAGAAAATAAAACACTAAACAGGTTAGTCAATAATTAGACAATAAAACTTCTCATCCCATATAAATTATTTTTACACCAATTACATACGCGAGATAACAAAAGTATATGTAAATTTCTTTCGCCACACCAAAAACCTATACTTAAAATTAACATTACTTAACTAGATCCACAGCGAACCTTATAAATGATGATATCATAAAGTTCTACCTCCCGAATGGAAAAATATAGGTTAAACGTGAAATTAATTGCGGCAAGTGCAATTTAACTGTAAGATAATATTTTGTATTACAAATAATCTACAGACAAATTCTCCTATAAAATTTGATATAATATCTTGATATAATTAATTAAAAAATAATTTAAAATTATATGAAAGAATTGAAATCACTAAATGTTTTGGTTTTAAGATGCTTTTACACCAATGTATCGGTCAGTTAACAAAATATTGTACAAAAAAGTGAGTTTTTAGCAGGCTTTTGAAAGCAGCTAGAAAGTCAGCTTTTTGACTGAAGTGCGTAGTGGCGTAGCTTTAGCCGGAAAACCTGCTCTGTGGAAACACTTGGACAGTCGCATCGTAGAGAAAAAAAAATTAAGATTTTAGGAGTGTACACTCAACAAAATTCCTTATCGGTCAGTTTTTATTGTATTACTATTTTGTTAATAATGCATGTATTTACACGAAATTTAACATATCGACATTTAAATAGGTACTGCAGCTAATTATTGATTCATTTTTGACCGACTCACCGCCAAAGTAACCGCTCAGTGCATGTGCACCAATGTGCACGTGTTAATGAACAAGTTTGACATTACTGACGAAAGTCCTACAAAAAAAAAAAACACATATCATCGTGAAATTGACACAAGAGCAACGCGCCCGGGCTGTCGGAATTATACAACAAAATTCAAAATCGGTCACTTCAATGAATTGTACTTCGGTTGAATTTCGCCAAAAGAGCGCGGATGGTAGATAACAACGATTGAAGATTCTTGTAAACGGAAATAAGGTTACAAATGGAAGTAACCATCAAAGTAACAGCTACCAACAAATTACATCAAAATTCTTTTGAAATTGCAAAAATAATTACATACGTGTCGTAAATGTGTCACAGCTAGCAACATTCCGACAGCTAGACCGCGTTGCTCATGTGTCAGTTTCACCATAATATGTGTTTTTCTAGTTGGACTTTCGTCAGAAATGCAAAAAGTGTAAACGAATACGTGCATGTTGGTGCACATGCCCTGCACATGCAAAATATTCAATATTAGGCAACACGCCTAATGCGGTTACTTTGGAGGTGAGTCGGTCAAAAAAAAAAATTAGCTGCAGTATTTATTCAAATGTCGGCATGTTAAATTTCATGTAAATACATACACCAGAAAAAACATAACAATGACACCATTTCCCTAAAAGATGCTACCCTGAAAATACTCAATATGATAATGAATGGCATCAAAACATGTTACCTGATATGTATAATTAAACATTGGTTACCTTAAACATGGTTTCTTTTCACATACTTCTTTACCACACATTTTTAGTTTTTAGCTTGTTTAAAATGACACAGCATAACATAAAAAAAATGGCCCTTTTAGCTTACTTTATGCATAATATCTTTAAAATGATAAGCCGAAACCTAATAGTGTTATACATGCTCAGAAAGCTGGAAACAAGCTCTAAACAATGCCACTCATTATATTGTATTTACTTTTTATTGTAAAGAGGTGCAAGAGTATAACATCAGCTCATTCTACTTTCCCTATCTGATCTTGTTTTGGCCGTATATTTTGCTAGAGAGAATATTGAATTCGTTAAATTATTTTCTCGCAAGCAGAATATAATAAGACAAAATCGTTTTATTTGGCTTTTAAAAGTAACAGTTTTTATCAAAGGCGTTTAATGTCTTGATATTTTCTGACATTACCTCCAATATATATAACTGCACACTTTTACTTGGAATACTTCTGCTATTTCAAAAGCTATACGGATGTCATGCCAGAAAACATCAGAGTAGCTAAGTTATTAGGACATAATAAAGTGTGATAAATTTTGTAACTGTTCAGTTTAGCAAAAATTACTCTTGCTCACAAATGGGATGAAATATAAAATCGACGATGTAAAATATAAATATTATATGTATTTAAGAACCAATGCCATGTCGTGTCAAAACAATATCCTATAAATAGTCTACGGCGGTATTTGGAATAATCATATGTCAATATTAAAGGTAATATATTTGGCCACTTTCATCATAATTAAATTCATAATTGTGGCATATCTATTAATTTGAATAAATAAAGTACTGTATTGTTTATAAACTAATCAAACTTTCTAACACTTCATTGATGCTCCGGGTATATGGTATTTCATATTGCATACATTCATGCATTTTTCAACATTTTTAGATGCATATTATGTTGTAAATCCTAATGTAACTTGCAGTGATATACCGGTAATTCATTCTAAGCCCAGTACCCATTTTTGAAATGCTTTTGATTTTATTACATGAGGAAGAATTGACCTCATGTCCGATATTGCACAAAATCGATATCAGGGGAGACAAGAGCTATATGGTATTGGTAACAGGTGACCGGTGTTGCGATGTCGATATTTATTGCCTCCAGGTATTATCACCTGGATGTTTATTTCAATATCAAGTGTTTTCCATAAGATAATTAAAGAAGCTTAATTGAAATGTCACTTGAGTTACAAACTATGGAGAAGGGATTTTTCATTAGAAATAAAACAGGTCATTTTTACCAAAAGAACATTTAATATGTAATTTTCTGAATCATAGCATTATAAAAATGCTATTTTATAATAATTAAATTAATTTTTTATACTCAATATAACATATCTATAAGTAATAAAAAACATATTTTCATATGAAAATCATATTTTCATACATATTCTTATATAGGAAGAATGTAAATTTCAACACTTAAATTGTAGGAAATCTAAAATAGGGCTTTGCTCTATTGCTCATATTAACATAAAAATGCTGCTTAACTTAGTAATAAAGTTACTGCAAGTCTGCAACTGTTCATATATCTAACATATTTACATTGTGTAAACTTTGACAAATATCATTGTTTAAAATTGACATTTTCTACTTATGAAACCTTATTGCAATATCAGTGCATACACATCTTGTGTATTTCTTGACTATTACTGTTTTGACATAGACTGTTTCAGTAATTCATACAGTTTTTCCTTTTTTATACGCCCGAAGGGACGTATTATGTTATGGTCCCGGTGTCCGTCTGTCCGTCCCTCCCTCCGTATGTCTGTCCATCCATGTGCCAAACGGCATACTTGTGGTACTATTTTTACAGATTTTATATACTTATGTGACGATTTTTGATTTGTGTGACAGTCACACAAAAAACATGTCCAAACTGCTAAAATCTTCCTATTTTTAGAATTTTTTTAAATTATTTTGATTCGAAGCAGAAGTCATATGGACAGATCGCTTCTATCATTTTTCATTTGGACTCTAAAATGGTTGGACATTTCCATAAAATGTCAAATATGGCGGGCTATGACGTATCACGCATATTCGGAATACTTGCTCATTTTTTCAGTCACACAACTCAATATATTGAGTCACAGAAGCAAATTTACAAAAAAAGCTTGTGGCAGCCATCTTGAAAAAAGATGGATAATCAAGTCTTTCAGATTTTAGTGATAATTTTATTAGTTTTGATTATTTGCATGCTAAGTTTGACCTTTATTGGACTGTATCTTATGGGGAGGAAAGTACATCTTTTACAAAAAGAACTTTATGCCTATATATTTGAACAATGAGGTAACACTAAGTTATTACTTTGTCTTTTTTTTTCAAAGAAAAAAAGTTGAGCTAAAATTCTATTGTCATAACTCAGGGTTCGCTCTGGCTCATCAGCAGTTTGCACCAGTTTTGCACGAAATTATCAAAATGTTCAAAAGATGTGTCAATCTGAAATATTTTAGTCACCAATCAGAAAATTTGTTTTTTTAGGCGTTTGGTGACCTACAGCGGTAACCCTGCATAACTCGGGTGTCACTTGATTGTACATAGGAACATTTCTGAAAATAATCCAGAAGGCCTAGAGCTAAGATATTTGACATGTTGCATTGCCTAGAGGACCTCTGCCAAGTTTGTTCAAATCATGACCCCCTTGGTCAAATTGACACGGCCCAGGGGGGCACTTGATTGTACGTAGGAAAATCTTCCAAAATTTTCTTAAAATAAACCAATAAGCCAAGATCTAAGATATTTGACATATAGCATTGCCTGGTGAACCTCTACAAATTTTATTAAAGTATTGACCCAAGGTCAAAATTTACCCCATCCCGGGGGTCACTTGATTGTACATAGGAAAATCTTCAAATCTTTACTTGTAATAAACCAGGAGGCCTAGAGCTAAAATATTTGACATGTAGTGTTGTCTAGTGGAGCTCTAAAAAGAGTGTTCAAAGCATGATGACAAAGTAGGTAAAATTGACCATGTCCTGGAGGTCACTTAAATAGGAAAATAGTCAAAGTTTACTCCACCCTGACGGTCAATTGATTTAACAGAGACTTGTATATAATATATAACCTTCCGAGAATGTACATGAGCTAGAGCTTGAAGTAGTGTCTAGTGGACCTCTTAAATGATGGACCCAGTCAAAATCGACTCCACCCCGGGTGTCAATTGATTACATAGGGTTATAGGGGTTGGTCAATTGATTTTACATACTAGGCTTGTATATGGAAAATAAAAAAGTCACAGAAGTCAACCATCACACAAGTGTTGGATGTCCATTCTTAGTGTGACTGTCTAGTTGTTCCTTGTGTGACAGTTGTGTCCATTCTTGTGTGATGGTCACACATACCCAAGAGTTGCAAAATTTCTAATCACACAAGTATTACAAAAATTGTTTTAATATGTCACAGAAGTCAACCATCACACAAGCGTTGGATGTCCATTCCTAGTGTGATTGACTAGTTTTTAGCTCGACTATTTGAAGAATAGGGGAGCTATCCTACTCGCCCCGGTGTCGGCGTTAGCGTGAGCGTGAGCGTTAGCGTCACACAAATGTTAAAGTTTGCGTACCACCCCAAAAATTTTCAAAGTCCGTTGAGATATTGCTTTGATATTTTGCATACTTGTTTACCATCATAACCCCAGTCTGTAAAAAGGAGGAGGCAACTCTATCAAGCATTTTGACTGAATTATGACTCCTTTTCGACTTAGAATAAATGTTAAAGTTTGCATACCACCCCAAATATTTTCAAAGTCCATTGAGATATTGCTTTGATATTTTGCATATTTGTTTACCATCATGTCCCCAGTCTGTAAAAGGAGGAGGCAACTCTATCAAGCATTTTGACTGAAATATGGCCCCATTTTGACTTAGAATAAATGTTAAAATTTGCGTACCACCCCAAATATTTTCAAAGTCCATTGAGATATTGCTTTGATATTTTGCATACTTGTTTATTATCATGACCCCAGTCTGTAAAAAGGAGGAGGCAACTCTATCAAGCATTTTGACTGTATTATGGCCCCTTTTCGACTTGGAATAAATGTTAAAGTTTGCGTACCACCCCAAATATTTTCAAAGTCCATTGAGATATTGCTTTGATATTTTGCATACTTGCTTACCATCACGACCCCAGTCTGTAAAAAGGAGGAGACAACTCTATCAAGCATTTTGACTGAATTATGGCCTTTTTTCGACTTAGAATATGCTTATTGTAATGTTATTGTTTTACTCATAGCTTATATTATACCATCAAGCACGGAGAATAGTCGAGCGCGCTGTCCACTGACAGCTCTTGTTACTTGTGTGGCAGTTGTGTCCATTAATTGGTCAGTATGAAAAACGTAAATATACGCAAGCAGCAGCAGTAAACATGGAAGTGAATCTCGTCAAGTTACGTGCGTAGCATGAGAAGGGTTAATAAATCACAGACGTCGACCATCACATAAGTGTTGGATGTCCATTCCTAGTGTGACTGTCTACTTTTTAGCTCGACTATTCAAAGAATAGTAGAGCTATTAGACTCACCCATGCGTCGGCGTCGGCGTCCCGATTTGGTTAAGGTTTTGTATGTAAGCTAGTATCTCAGTAACCACTTGTGGGAATGGATTGAAACTTCACACACTTATTCACTGTGATAAACTGACCTACATTGCACAGGTTCCATAACTCTATATCGCTTTTTTAACAAAATTATGCCCCTTTTTCGACTTAGAAATTCTTGGTTAAGGTTTTGTATGTAAGCTGGTATCTCAGTACCCACTAACGGGAATGGATTGAAACTTCACACACTTGTTCACTGTCATGATCTGACATGCACTGTGTAGGTCCCATAACTCTACTTTTCAGTTTGTTCAAAATTATGCCCCTTTTTCGACTTAGCAGTGTTTGGTTAAGTTTTTGTATGTAAGCTGGTATTTCAGTATCCACTTATTGGGAAGGATTGAAACTTCACGCACTTTTTCGAGTTTTGTATTCATTCAATTGACAAGGCTGTTGAATAGTCGAGAGTTGCTGTCCTCCGACAGCTCTTGTTACATGTGTGGCAGTTGTGTCCATTCTTGTGTGAAGGTCAAACATACCCTTTAGCTACATACATTTTAAAGTCACGTTAGTATAAAAAATCTGTAATGACAAGTCCATAGGTGTCCCATCACACAAGTGCATCATTTTTTGTAAAATTCTTTTAATAAGTCACAGAAGTCGACTATCACCTTAGTGTTGGATGTCCATTCCTAGTGTGACTGTCTAGTTGTTACTTGTGTGACAGTTGTGTCCATTCTTGTGTGACGGTCACACATACCCAAGAGTTTCAAAGTTTCTAGTCACATAAGTATTAAAAATTGGTTTTGATAAGTCACATAAGTAAATCATCACACAAGCATTGGATGCCCATTCCTAGTGTGACTGTCTAGTTTTTACTTGTGTGGCAGTTGTGTCCATTCTTGTGTGAAGGTCACACATACCCTTGAGCTACATACACTTTTTTTCAAGTCACGTAAGTATAAAAAATCTGTAATGACAGGTCAAACAGGTGTTGCATCACAGAAGTGCATCATTTTGTGTACGTCCGTCTGTCCGTGTGCCAAACGGCATACTTGTGGTACTATTTTTACAGATTTTATATACTTCAGTGACGATTTTTGACATGTGTGACAGTCACACAAAAAACCATGTCCAAACTGCTTAAATCTTTCTATTTTTAGAATTTTTAATTTATTTTTATTCGAAGCAGAAGTCATATGGACAGATCGTGTCCATTTTTCAATTGGACTCTAAAATGGTTGGACATTTCCATAAAATATCAAATATCGCGGGCTATGACGTATCACGCATATTCGGAATACTTACTCATTTTTAATAACATTATGTCCAATGGTAATGACCGAACAATACCGAAGCATCCGCACCACGTTTTCCGCCATTTTCTTGTGCTGCAGAGAAGAGCAAGTAAGTAGACTCTTTAAATTTTATGTAGTTTATGTCCATTACAGTTGTGTGACATTTTTATCTGGACAACTTGTCTATCTGTTAGTTTAAATGGGGGCGTTCGGAATTCTTGTTCTTCGTCGGGAACATTGTGACCTTGTAAAAGCTTACTTTTCTGCTGCGGAATGCATCATTCACGAATATGATAACGTTTTTTTCTTTTTTGTGACATTTACAAACTATCCCTTAATGACATTATGCAGGCTAGTACTTGAGGATAAGAGATGTTTTTACATCGAATTTTAAGATGATTAACTAAATTTAGTGTTTCAAAACGAGCAGAATGAACACAACTCCGACGAAAGTACTATCCGAAATCCGTGAACTAAGCTAAATAGTTTTCTTACTTATTCCTCTTGTTATACATATAATTTAAAGCATCCAAGTGAAAATGGGAATTTTTAGCTACATAATTTGGAAAAATAGTACTGTAGCCTAACTACTTAGGCGTACTTGGTTTGACCCTAGTCTAAATAATTCCGACGTTCAGATTGTTTTATACTTGTGACTGGCAATCTAAACGTCAAAACTTTGAAGCACCAAAATAATGGAAGTTAAGTCACAGTACACAGTCATGTAAAGTTATTGGTTTTATATAGCGTGTAAACACACGGTAAACATTGATCGTGTACAGTACATACAAAGGTTTAAATCACCAGAAAATACATAATTTTAGATATTATTTGATAATTTTTACATAGATTAATGAGGAATTGAATCCCCTTTCGATACATGTAAGTTTTATTTTAATTTATGGCCGATTCGTGAAATAATTAGGGCTGGGACGATTTCAATATTTTGAAACCGGTTAAGCTTTTGTATGAAATCGAATTGAACCGGTTAATCGGCCGCCATATTGAAAATGCTGTTTTCTTTCCTGACGACCGTATCAGGGTACTTCATCAGGAACTTATGGACTTTAACGTTTGTATGCCATGTGTTAATTGATAAGTCATGTTTTGGTGTATTTTATTTAAAGTATTTCACGACAAGCAAATCAGAGACTATTGATGATGATGATGTTTTCTTAGCGGAAATATACTGCAAGTCTCCATGATGGTCAAAGAAGTGTATACATGCATTAGGAAAAATTTTATCGGGATAGTAGGATGTTTATTGTTCGAGAGCGATTAGCGGTTTTACAATATTGAAATCGGTTTCATCTAGTAATTGAATCGGATCCGATTAATCGAGTAATCGTCCCAGCTCTAGAAATAATCGGCTTTTAAACCTATAGCATTTAAAAAGCGTCGCAGCGATGAAAATTTCATCGGAAGTTGCTTCAATTATTTTGATCTTTCGAGTGTCTGACGCGAGTGGGGATATTGCCCATATGAATAAAATATCTCAACATTTCCTAGGATCGCGTCAAATTAGTTGGACTAGGTTTGACCCCCTTATAGATTTGACATTTCATCAGTGTGTGTCTGAAAATTTTGTTAAGGTAAGCTAGATGACTCCATGTTACACGATACATAATTTGTTTTTGATTTTTTTTTGTAACATGGAGTCATCTAGCTTGCCATAATACTTTTCAGACAGACATATGGCGGCATTACCGAGAAATCACTACCCCTGTTGATTAAAATGGCAAATAAAATATAGTAAGTGAACACTGTATGAATTTCTTATTATCCCCCGCCGATGAAATCGGGAGGGGGGTATTGAAATGGCGTTGTCCGTCCGTCAGTCCGTCCGTCAGTCCGTCAGTCCGTCCGTCCGTCCGTCCGTCCGTCCGCAGCCATTTCTCAGTAACTACTTGGTAGAATTTCATGAAACTTGAAATAAACATGAACCAACATACTGCGATGATGCCCGTCAAGTTTTTTTTTTGATTGGTCAATTTCCCTCAGAGTTATTGCCCTTGATTTAATAAAAAATGTCCGTCTGCAGCTATTTCTCAGTAACTAACAGGTAGAATTTCATCAAATTTGAAGTAGACATGAACCAAGATACTGTGCTGATGCCCGTCAAGTTTTTTTTTTGATAGGTCAATTTCCGTCAGAGTTATTGCCCTTGATTTAATGAAAAATGTCCGTCTGCAGCCATTTCTCAGTAACTAGCAGGTAGAATTTCATCAAACTTGAAACAGACATGAACCAAGATACTGCGACGATGCCCTTCAAGGTTTTTTTCGATTGGTCAATTTTCCGTATAGTTATTGCCCTTTAATTGTTTAAAAATCCACAGATCTGTACATAACAAACCAACCAATTGGAAGAATTTCATTAAACTTCTTTCATTCTTTTCCATGAACATTTATTATAAACATGTGATGTTGTGTACCTACACCTGGTCACCACCTTACCTTGGTCCCCCCCCCCCCCCCCCCCCCCCCCCCCCCCCCCCCCATTTTTTTTTTTTTTTTTTTTTTTTTTTTTCATTTTTCATTTTCTATCAATATTTATAATCAACATGTAAACTGTTGTGTCCTCACCCCCCCCCCCCAGCCCCACCCAAACAAACCATTCATTTTCTTTTAATTTGATTTTGACTAATGAAATTATTTGCTTCTTGGTAACATTCTTAACTTTTTGCTGGATATATTTTTTTGCCGTTCCTCAACTCTGACCCTTTCGGCGGGGGATTCCAATTCATCGAATTTGCTTGTTAAAATCACGGATCTATATACAGAAGGAACGTTCTTCCGTAAACAGTCGATGATAATCAATTCAAGCAAAGAAATTATAAAAGAAAATAAAAATAAATAAAAAGTTCAGCATAAACTGCCATAAACCATAAATATATCTTTTTCCAACCAAGACAGGACTCGACATTAACGGTAGTCCGACTGCCTGGGACGAGTAAAACTGAGATCCGGACAAGTGATTCCAAAATCTGATTGTCCGACTGGACAAGTCAGGGGTTATTTTTTTGGCCGTTTTTTAGCCGTTATTGGGCTATATTCCCAATGCCAAAAAGAATGTTTTTCCCCAAAATGAGTGCAAAAATTCCCAATTTACATTCTGAAAAAAAAATCATCAAAATTGCACAAACATTGACCAAATTATGGACAATTTTGTAATGGCAGTATGTTAAAGAGGTTGTACAATGTGAAACAAGTGTATGGGAAAGTGCTTAAACACATCCTTACTATATCCTATGGGACGAAATATTTCCCAGTCTGGAACATTTACGCGTCAAAATTCCCAATTTTGGGGGTATAGGCTATGTTTCCAAAACAGCAAGAAAAAAACCCTGCAAGTAAACATCCTGGGCATGAATAAATAACGGTTAGAAATCTCTGTTTATTTTCGGCAAATGGAGGGATGCATCCAGTCACGACTATAAGTGCTAAATTCTGTCCTTACCCGTGCCCTTTATACGTATCGTTCGGTAATTCTGTCCATAAAAAAACAACAAGAAGTTGGTGTCGAGCGAATGGAAAAAAAAATATGTTTTTATTATTGACATTATATCTGACCTGGAAATACTTGTCCCAATTAACACATTTGTTAAGAGTTTGTTTCGACCAGACATCTGGTAAAGAATGAGTGTGAAAAACATCGGCATATCGTGAAAGGGGTGCAATTTAAAGTATCAATTATATGCACATTGTTTGCAACTTCAGACTGGTTGTCCGAAAATTGATCCATCAAAAGTGCATGATTTCTTAAAGAATTTTGAATTTTCATAATTATGTGTAAACTTCTTGGTTCTTTATTTTGCCATGCGTAATGTCCAGACCATTAGTAACTGCATGCCGATCCGACATGGATTATTTTTGGAATGAAAACTCCGGATTTAATTGTGAAAAGTTTTCATTCTAGCACAAGACAGAGCCGGAGTTAACTATGTGTTTGTTTTATTTATCTTCGAATATGGTATTTGGTTTCCGACAAGGGTCAGTGCTATTGCACTTCTTTTTTACAACTATTAATTTTTGTTCTTTTTTATTTGATTCAAACTTTCTCCTTCCTACAATAAGTTTTTACAATTATTTTGTTAAAAAATGTTTGCATTATTTAAATTTTGTATCTTAAATCAGGGATATTACAACGTAGTAAATCCCGATTGAATACATCGGTGACTCGCGGTAATTAGGACACTAAAATGTGGGTTGTTTGGAAAAGAAAGAACCATAGACGTAATCATCGGAGCACCGTTTTCGGGGTCACGAAAATATGTAACAAATGGAAGATTTTAGGCCAGACTATTTCACATGTAAAGTTTCAGATACTTGCAAGAAATGAGTCTGAAGTGTTTTTCATTGATGGAAACTTCAATATCTTTGACAAATCATGTTTATATTCATTATTTATGACACCAGTGATTATGTATCCTTACAACAGATACAAACAACTACTAGCCAAAACTCTAGTTAAGCTTAAGCGTAGATAGCAATTTTACGCATGCTTTTCTATTAACATGTTCGAGCTATTGATAAGTTTCTACTCTTTTCTGTTTCAGACTCTGGCAATAAATGAAAATAATAGAGCCTGAAACCTTAGCTTTCTGCATTTTTTTCATGGCGACCGGTTCAAATTTGTCCGTAGATCGTAGTGTCCGTAGATCATATTTTTAAAGTCAAGTAATTTTGCAAATAAGAGTCAGGAAATGTTGTTCTCATATATGTTTTATTGTTTTCAACTAAATAAACCATACTTATCATCTAAGACTTATGTATTCTGCTTAATATTGGAATAAATCAGGATTAATGCATCATTTGCTTCTAATATCTTAATATATACTTCAAAACTTAAAAAAAAAATGACAGAGTTTTTCAAAAGGACTTGTTTTCAAGGTATTAGATCACTAATAGAGAACCTCCTTTTTGAAGAGTATTCAATTCCTACCATAAACCTACTTTTACTGCAATTCTAAGGGGTGCGTAGGTTCAAGCCCTTCTGGGACCAAATTTTTTTTCCCCTTATTTTCCTTTTTGACTAGTAAGTTTTTACTTCTTTCAAGACTTATTATTGATTTTTTGTACAAAAATGGAAAAAGATGAATCTTATAAGCGATTTCTTGGTGTTCAAAGTGAATTTACTACTTAAACAGAAGGGGTATAGTTACACATCTTTAAAAATGTTGAGTTACACGCGGTGAAAGTTCTCTATTTTGCTTTCACTCTTAGATTATATATTGTGGAAGAAATTTAGGTAGGTTTTACATCTTCCCTAAGGTTATTTTTAAATGGAGTAAGCAAAATCCAAAACAGAAACACATCATTCGACCTTATTTTTTCAATGTTGAAGTATGAATTCTGTCTCATTAAATCCGTTTACTTGAGGCACCATAGAAAAAATGATATTGACATTTTTATTTTGTGTTTTATAATTGTTTACCAATAGTTTAATGTTTCTTCTATCGAAATTAATGGTAAAATGAGTTCTCTGCAAACGTTTTGGATAGTGGCTATCACTTTGAAATTTGTCTCTACTTGAGCTTGAGGAGATACCATAAGTTATTCAAAATTTATAAAAAAACGGCAAGGTAAAAGTTGTTTAAAATTTGCAAAATAGTGCAAAACACGGTTACCTTTCAGAATATACCAAGCAAAGGCCATTGTGTAAACATTACTATTAGTGACCTAATACCTTAAGCATAAACACCTTTTTAATAAAATACATTAAATTCTTGAACATGTTATTGCAATGGAAAAAAAATCTCTTGCAGTTCATTTTTGTTCAGGGTTTGGTGATCTACGGACACTACAATGTTAGGCATATGTTTACATATGTTAAAGATAAAGTACTTTTCATGTTTATTAAGAGATATGGGAACTAAAAGAAAGACCTGCTTTTTATATGACATTGTGTAGGTTGGCAGCCCTTATAACAAGCTTTTGCCACTGTGTCCAACATCAAGTTGTATATAATAAAATGAATGAACTAGCATGCAGAAATGTGTTGTCATATTTTTCCAATTAAATGTAACCACAAGTCACGTTTAAATGAAATACATTTTATAAATATTTTTATTTAAGTTGAGCACAGCCACACTCTTGCACCAAAAATCACCACAATCCGACAATTCTACATACAGAATTTCATTCAGAATCAACAGTTCCATTAAGTCTGTATTTATTGTCAACACTTAAAATGTATCTACATCCTTGAAAAAACATTTAAAGGTGTATCATTGCTGAAACAAAATTTTTATATCCAAATTTACTAGAAGATAATTATTTACCCTAGTCCTAAGGCAGCGATTAAGGTATCAGTTTTAATAGAAAACAAAATAAATGTACAAGTAAGGTTGCATGCATCCTTATTCAGCACTATGTAACATTTGGTAAAGTAGCCTTTGTTTGGATATAAAAGAAAAATGATATCTTGAACAGATTTAGAACATGAATCTTTACGAAAGGTCATTGTCTGTATTCAAGGGAACTGAAATCAACGATGGGTATTTCATTTTCTTCAACATCCTACAGAGGGAGTAACTAGAAATATAGACATAGTGAGCATTTTCAAATATTTGCACTACTTTTACAAACGGAAACTAAATAAGAAAATTCATTTTCTGTACGGAGAGCAGCCGAAATCAGTAGATGGATGTTACATGTTCTTGCTTTTTCTATTAACAGAGAAACTAAAAAATATAAATAGAAATTTTAACTTTTATTATCCATACAAATGGAAACTTAAATTAAAGAAAAGCACTTTATACACAAAGAAAAACTAAACAATACAGATAGATTTTTTTCACTGCATTGTCCCAACACCAAACTGAAATTTGAGAATGGTACTTGATACATACATGTAACAGCTGAAATAAATATGAACAACTTAAATCTATGAAATAAACAGATTCCGTTATCTTTTGTTTGTGCTTAGTCTTTGATGTCTGGTGCGCGGATTGCATTTAGAATATGTGACATTAGAGTACCGAGTGTTTCAGCTGAATAAAACATGTTTTAGGCACCAGTACATTCTCACAAGGAATGTATAATGTCATATATGCTTGAGTTGTTCTAGCACAGGCTAAACCTGAAGATAGTGTCTGTAGTGCTTAGTGTCTGAAGTGATGGCTTAAAGCATGTATGCCACCTTATTTTACTTTGTTCGCGCTTTCTATTAAAACTAGAACTGTCACAGGAGTGACTTATACCCCCACCATACGGTCTTGTCACAGAAGAATGGCAACCATCAACCATAAGAATTTTTAAAAATACTTAGAATAATATAAAACGTAAAAAAACTTAATACTTAAAACAAAATTTTACTCGTCTTTGAAGTACTTCATCCTGGGCTTCCTCGGCACATATAAGTAATACTAGTATATGTGCCTAGGATGAGGGATGAGGTAAATATAAAAATCTCTAATATTAGAGATACACTAAAAATGAATACAAAAAAGTGTCTTACCCACACATGTAACCACAGAAAAATGACTGTTGCAGCTTTTTGAGAAAGTTTCAATATAATCACGATGAGGATGCGTACACCGGATATTGCCATTAAATGATAAGGTATTTTCCGAAAACTTGATAATTTTTCGTCAACAAGGTAAGTAAAACCCCGATTTACTTTTGTATTATACTACTACAGAAGAAAAGAGCATTATCTTTCATAACTAGATACTGTGTATATGCTCTTACAAACGTAAAATG